>NW_010360916.1:474221-474949 GCF_000414095.1 Morus notabilis | reverse complement strand
AATGGGGGCTCATTTCCGCCCCCCATTGGGGCTAAAACTCAGCTCTGATGGGGGCTGAAAATCAGCCCCCATGGGGGCTGATTGTCAGCCCTGATGGGGGCTGAAAATCAGCCCCCATCCGCCCTAATGGGGGCTAAAAATCAGCCTCCATTGGGGCTGAATCAATCCCTGGGGGCCTCCTTTTGGGGCTGGCCAGGGAGGCCCCCAATGGGGGCTGAAAATCAGCCCCCATGGGGGCTGATTGTCAGCCCTGATGGGGGCTGAAAATCAGCCCCCATCCGCCCTAATGGGGGCTAAAAATCAGCCTCCATTGGGGCTGAATCAATCCCTGGGGGCCTCCTTTTGGGGCTGGCCAGGGAGGCCCCCAATGGGGGCTGAAAATCAGCCCCCATGGGGGCTGATTGTCATCCCTGATGGGGGCTGATTTTCAGCCCCCATCCTCCCCAATGGGGGCTGATGAAAGTATTGTTTTAAATGTGTGATAAGGACGATAATACGAAATGGCCGGCCACAATTGAGGATTTTTATGTAGAACTGATATACGAAGAGTCAAAGACTGGGATTCAAACATCCACTCTGGACAGAAAAACGTGGATGAAAATTGCTAATGAAATAGCAATTAAGTTTGGTAAGCATTTCACAGCAGACCAGCTTAAAGCAAAGTGGAATAGGCTTAGACGTAGCACGAGAGAGTTTAAGGCATTAATTGAAACAACAGGATTTGGTTG
>NW_010360916.1:455638-473941 GCF_000414095.1 Morus notabilis | reverse complement strand
GCACATACTGCCGTCAATGTTTTGAATGCGGCGAAAAGGGCGGCCACAATACCGGAAGAGGTGGAGGAGGGGACAGGAGACTCGGATGAAGTCCGGAGTGCAGAAGACAATAGAAACAGACGGTCTCAGGGTCCTACTACTCGATCCAAGAAGAATGGCAAGAACATCAGTGCAGTTAACACGGCCATAGAGGTTTTGGCAAAGAGTGCTACCCTACATAGTGAGACATCTGTTCAAAAGGTTGATTTGTTTCAGCAATTTTTAGCTGATAGGCAAGCCCGTACTATGGCATTAGTTGAGGCTCAGAAAGAGGATCCAACTACAACTATTGAAGCCTGTATGGATTTGTTGAATGGGTATGAGCCGTATTTAGAGGACAATGCGTATAATAAGGCAGCGCACCAGTTGGCTCTTGACATTTCCCTTAGGAGGATGTTTGTGAAAATGCCCGCTCATCGGTATCTTTCATGGATTCGAAGCCTAGTGGAATGATTATTGTGTTGTTTTCTTTATTTGTTTCCTCTTGGACGTATTTTTTTTTAAGTATTGTTGAGCATGTAAAACAGATTTTCCTCTCCAACTTGTGTTTGTTAGACTTTGTTATTTGTTTTTAGTTGAATTGAATTACATTGGCGTTCTTCGTTTAATTAGTTAATGTTATATGGATGTTTGATTAGTTCCAGTCTTGTTCATTTTTTAGGTTAATATGGATTCAGATAGTGAGATTGATGTCAGAGCTGTTGACTTTCTCCAGTCATCAGATGATGATGAACAACCACAACATTATATCCAATTATTGATGTCAGTTGGAAACAGGCGAACTAGGCAACCTCGTCGTAATTCTGCGTTAACAGGACGAGAATATGTTTTAGAACAATTACACGGACATCCCGAAAATTTGTTTGAAATGTGTCGTATGCATCGAGACACGTTCGAAGCAATTGTTCAGTTAATTCGAGGCCGCAACCTACTGCCTTCTTCTAGTATTTCGGCAGAAGAATCTCTAATGATGTTCTTAAGAACGGTTGCTCACTCAGATCGCAATAGAGAGATACAAGATAGATTTTGTCATTCTGGAGAGACAGTACACCGGCATTTTGATAATATGCTTACCGCTTTGTCTGCGTTAGCACCTGATGTTATAAAACTACCAAATATGAACATTGTCCCCCCAGAGATTCAACACAACCCTAAGTACTGGCCATGGTTTAAGGTACAATCTGACTCTGCTCATATACTACTAATATGACAAATAATTTTAAATTAATTGTAACTCACACCTTATGTATTTTAATAGGAATGTATTGGTGCAATAGACGGTACACACTTGATGGTTGTCCCACCTGCACATCAACAAACAGTCTACAGAGGAAGAAAACATTCGTGTACTCAAAATACAATGACGGCGTGTAGTTTTGATATGCTATTCACTTATGTCAATACCGGATGGGAAGGATCAGCTGCTGATTCCAGAGTGTTAACTGAGATTTTAAGAAATCCAGATGACCCATTCGTGGCGCCACTCCCACCAAAATATTACGTTGTGGATTCCGGTTATAGCAACACGCAAGGCTTTTTGGCACCATTTCGTGGTCAGAGGTACCATATTCAACAGTTTAGAAACGGTGGCCAACCAACGGGACCACAAGAGTTATTCAATTATTATCACTCCTCACTGCGTAATTGCATAGAGAGGTGCTTTGGGGTCTTGAAAGCAAGGTTTAAAATTCTTAAGCATATGACAAATTATTGGATGCCAAGACAAAATAGTATACCAATAGCTTGTTGTGTGATCCACAATTTAATTAAGATGCACGCGCGAGATGATCCCCTATTTAGACAATATGAGGTCGATTTGTCCGTAGAAGATATTGAAGGAGAGGGAGAACAAGAAGGGCAACAGGAACAACAACATGGTATGGATGCACAAGAAGCAGAAACATCTGAAATGGATGGTCGGCAACAACGTAATTACATGGTTGATTTTAGGGATCATCTAGCTAATCAAATGTGGGATTCGTATAGGCGACAATAATTTAAGCTAATATATTGTAATTTCCATATTTTATTAATTATTAGTATTTTTATTTAGGATTCAATTATTATTTATTTAATATATTAAATACCTATTACATGTTTTCCAAAATGAAACCAAACGCATTTTCAGTTTTTTTTTTAAACTGAAATAAATCTCTAAATAAAACTACCAAACGCATTTTCAGAAATAATTCAAAAATGAAAATGAAAACGTTTTCATTTTCATTTTCGTACAAAAAACAAAAACGTTTTGGAACCAATTCCAAACGCACCCGAAAATATTTTTTTGATTTAGTATAAAATGGGAGAGAAATGAAAAATGACTTTTAGTCGTTTTTCATTTTTTGTTTCTATTTTCTCCTCTCTCGAGCAAAGAGTGAGAGAGAGAGACATTACTGAATTTTTTTATAATAAAAATAATCTCTTGATAAAACTACTAAACACATTTTTAAGAATGATTTATATCTGAAATTGAAAACGTTTTCATTTCTATTTTTATATAAAAAATAAAATCATTTTTAAATGAGTTTTAAACGCACTCATATTTTTAACTATCAAATATGTATTAAAAATTATTTATTTCGTATACTCTTTTATCTTATATGATTTTAATCAGATTCAAGTGATTCAACTATCGAAAACTAATCTTACTGACTCTATTAAAAAGACCATGATAATAATAATTTTTTTTTTTAAAATAAAACAGTATATGCAAAGGAAGAAAAAAAGGGGGACTTGTAATATGTATACGACGCAATAATGCCAAATTTTGAAGTCTCCATCACAAAAAAGCAACGATGGTGGATTTAGAGGAGGGGACCACGATAATGACAACGCCAATATCATCGTCAACTGCAATGAGTACATACAATCCAAAAATCTGATTTTAAAAAAAAAAAAAAAAAAAAAAAAAGAAGATATTGCTGCTCCTCGCAGTGCATGTTTGAACATTATATTTTTATCAAAATTAAGGTAAAATAAAAGAAAAAAAATGTACCAAACAAGCAAAACCTGATACAATTTAAATATTTTATGATTTAAAACAGATCTCATTCTACCCTAACGTTTAGGGTTGAGAAAAAAGAGGTTTGGATCAGAATTAGGTCGACCTAAAATTGACACGAAAAATACGGATTAATTTCGGGTTGGACCCGCCTAACCCAAACACGACACGAAACTCGTAAAAAACTAAAAAATACATATATTTTTCATTTCATATTTTAAATTTTATTATGAACTTGTGATATCATGATAGTTATACTCAAAATCTTATACTATTATTTGCTTAATTTCTATGGATGTTAATGTAATTTAGTGTGTTATGAATTTTAAGTTATTTTTAATATGTAAAAACTAAATAAAAGTATACAATTTTCGTGTCAATTTCAGGTTCACGGGTCAATTTCGTGTCACGGGTCATTTCGGGTTATGTAGTGTCAATTCTTAAAGTGATCGTGTCGTGTTCGTGTTGCGGTTTTTAAAAAATTTTGTGTCACGGGTTGACTATAAATTTAGAAAGAAACGATCAAAACACGACACGTGACACGAATTGTCACCCCTAGTAGAATGCACCCAAGATTTCTTTTTATCTTTAGCTTTCTTTTCAAGTTCTCTAATTGTCTTTAATAAGAAATTTCTATTGTAAGAGTCTCTACTTCTACTATATGTTTATTAATATAGACTTCTACTATATGTTTATTAATATTAATCATCGAATATGGTCAAAATCATACGCAAAACAGATGTAACTTAATACTTATATGTCATTTAAAACAAAAACCTAACCGTACCGTAAAATTCCCCCTTTATTAAAACTAAAGATGGAAAAGAATCAATAGCATATGCACACATTATATACGTCTTGTTGACTTATATTGGTATTTGTGGATTAAAGGTTGGAATCTCATATTTTATTTGACAAAGAAAAAAAAACGTTACTTTCTTTTGATGTGAATCAATTTTTTTTTTTTTATAAAAAAACATGAGCATTATTTTTGTAAATGCAGTACCATCCACCAACAATAATCTCGATGTCAATTTATAAGCGTTTAAATGAGGCATTTTGAGAATGAAAAATTTAATTTCCCACAATCACCAGCTATGTTTTGTCAAAAATACAGTTTTGTAAAATGCTAAGATATACCAAGATTTCCCTTATTAATCTATGTTAACTATTATTTTAAACATTAAATAATTATAAAATTAACTTAAAATTAAAACGAGATAAAAAATTCACACCCCCCCATTGGTGACCTATACCTATATTTGCAGCCCACCCCTATCAGCCGCACTATTTAATTAGGGGCAAAATTGGAATATTTTGAAGATTATAATTGTCTTCTTAGAATTAATATTATGATTATCTTTTGATTACTAGCATGGGAAAAGTTGTGCTTTATTAGGTTTTACTTTGATTTTGTTATTGAGTAAGTTCTTAACTTGCTTAATGAATACAATATGAGTAGAATCTGCAATATTTTGGATGAACACTTAAATAACAATCATTATGCATAGCGTTGTTGCTATTCATTAGCTGGGCAGTTAAAGATTAGAGGAAATTTTTACGTCGTTGGGATGGTGTGATTGTAGTTTTCTCAAAGTGTAAGGGTTATTTTTTAAGTTATAAATATTAGAACCAGAGAATTTACATGAAGCTAAGCAGAAAAGGAATATACGTAAATCAAAAATAAAAAAAAGAGTTGTTTAGTTAGAGGATTCGTACCCTGATTCGAATTATGATTCGTGATTCGCTACAGTATTTTGCTCATAAAAAATACACATAAATTAAAAATGATTCTAATCTATAAGTCAAACGTCTCCTGAGTGACCCAAATTTGGGTATTTGACGATTCCATTATAAAGTTTATGCCCCCCTTTTTTCCCCCCCCCCCCCCCCCCCCCATTGCTGACATGTTCTTGAAAAATAAGGGTACGACCAAGTCCCTGTTTGTTTAACTCAAATTGTTGTTTAGGATTTAAATTGATATTTAGAAGAGAAAAATTTAAAGACAATTTAAATCATTAACAATGGTTCAAAGATAACTTAAATGGTTGATTTTAGAATTCACCACTCCCTAAATTCTAATAATTTGAATTATTATCAACAGTCTAATAATTTTAAATTATACTTTTTCTCACTTTTCAATTTCAATATTAAAAATGTCATAACTTTTTTATTTTAATTTTAATTGAGATGAATTTTTTTAATATGTTCATAATGAAAAGATGAAAAAATTCCAACCCATATTACATATTTTTTAATGTCATTTATAATGAGATTTTATAAAATTTATTACAAAACTCTAATAATAATTTTTAACACTTTATTCAAACACAATTTAACTTTTATTTTTAATTCAAATTATAATTTATTTATATATTCAAATAATAGTTCAGATTAAATCACTATAGTTTAAATTTTATAATTCTAATTAAAAAGTTTCAAATCTTCACAGTTTGAATTATTCAACTAAACAAACCTAAAATAATTGGTGGTTAGTGGATGATGACATATGCATGACCACAACTAAAAAAATTGGCGCCCTTTTCATATTTTCCTTTTTTGTAGTGAAAATTTTGGCCCGTTCTAACAATAATGCTAATGTTTCTACGTCATTGCTACTTAAGTTGTCCCCACTCCTCCTTTCGCAACTTGCAAAGCGTGGTGATGGGTATATATATATATATATATATATATATGCCTCGTTTATTTCATCGATTTGAGTTTTTAATTTTAAGTTTCTACAGTAAAAAATTATCAGAAAATGTCACATCTAACTTTTTCTGCTACAGTGAAAAGTTCTTAAAAAATGTTACATCTCAACTCGAATTGAAAACTCGAATCCGCGAAGTGAACGAGGTCATAGTCTAAATTACGCAAGTTGCTTTTCATCATCACACAGCCATGCTTATATAAAACCAACGAGCAATCCTAAACACCCGACAGGAGCAATCTCGTCAGACACAGGAAGTGAGCTCTACTCAAATCACGGGCCGAATAGGTGGGACTAGTGGAGACGTTTGGTTCATGGATTAGAATCATGAGATTATAATCATTTTCGATTTACGTGTATTTTTTGTGAGAAAAAATATTGTAGTGAACCATGAACTATGATTCAAATCATGGTATGAATTCCCTTACCAAACGTCCCAATGCAACCATGGGCCGAGACCTGTGGACCGGCCTAGGCCCATCTTGACACAGTGACAGATCAGGCCGGCACGGTCCGTCATTGTTCAAGGCATGACTCAGTCCATAAATATTGGTAGATTGGGCTGGACTAACATATATCGGCCCATGAGCCGGCCCAGCACGACCCATAAAAAATCATGGGCTAGGCCTGGCTAGGCCGGCCCGTCTAGTCCCATAATGGGCCGGCTCAACCCAGCCCATAATGGACCGGCCCAGCCCATCTAGGCCTATAATATCTTCATGTTTTTTTTCTTTTTTTTTATAGTAATTTTGTAAACATCTTATGTATAATTATCCTGATTGTACTCTTTTTTCCTTACCAAGGGTTTTCTTTAGAAAAGTTTTTATTTAATGAGATAATCGTAAATAAAATATCCCTTTGCATATTTCCATTGACTATTCAAACTTATATATTTGTTAACTTGTTTAAAAATTCAAATTTATTCAAGCACATGTGTAGTGGGAAAGAAGATGATTAATGAAAAACAAACATTTTAATTTTTTAAATGAAATTTAGACATATAACATACACTCTTACAAACATGTCATGTAGTGTAAATTTTACATTTTCTTTTCCAATTGAAAATGTGGGGTTTTGAACTTTGGACTCAACATAAAAATTACTTAAAAAAAATTGTGGTGGGCAATTGAGTTCTACATCTTATAATGTAATTGTGTGTGAAATTATCGCTAAATTTTGCATGAAACCACCTCGACATGATAATTATACATGCATATAATATTTAACACACTTATTCTCCATCGCCTCATGCGAAGTAATTCTCGCTTGCTACCAAAGCAAATTAGCCAATAAAATAGGGTTATATCTAAATCTAACCTCTGGAGAGTAACAATTATCTCACTTCACTGTCACAACTCAAAATGACACAAATTCTTATTTTGAGCTTATCATAAAGTGCTTACTTTTTTACTATAGTTAAAAGCTCTCACATAAAGTCACGTCTCAACTCGAATTAAAAACTCAAATTGACAAATTGAACAAAATATAAACGTATGAGAATTTTCTTTTCTTTTTTCTGTTTTTTACTCTGTTTATTCGCGGGTTTTAGACCCAAAATAGAGCGGGTGAGGAATTAGTTTGACTAAAATAACTTGCACCTCTCACATAGGAAATTATTATTATATTTTTAAATCACATTGTTAACTCTGCTTTAAAGGCCATTACCTAAAAGCATGAATTGGTTTATTCATAATAAATTGGTGAAAAAAGTAAAGACAAAAGGCCAAAAGTGAAGCTAGTGAAAGAGATAATTTTCTCGTTCATTTCACCAATTTGAGTTTTTAGTTTTAGGTTTCTACAGTAAAAAGCTCTCAAAAAATGTCACATTTAACTTTTTTTACTACAGTGAAAAGCTTTAAAAAAATATCACATTTCAGCTCGAATTGAAAACTCAAATCTAGGTTTCTACAGTAAAAAGCTCTCAAAAAATGTCACATTTAACTTTTTTTGCTACAGTGAAAAGCTTTAAAAAAATATCACATTTCAGCTCGAATTGAAAACTCAAATCCACAAAGTAAATGAGAAAAATGTTAAACTAGGGACGAGGAAACTCGTGTTGGTACCCCATGGAGCAATGGAATAGTCAATTTAAGTTTAAGATCCAAATCTAATTTGTGGTGATGGTGGTCGGTCCACGTGTGATTTATGTCAATTTCTGCCATTTGCAATTTCCAATCAAAATCGCAAGCCAACGCCAATAGTCCACATCATGGGACCCAAAATTTCAACAAATGATGTTGGGTGGGCCCCTTTCGGCTTTTAGGTTTGCAGTTTGCGTCTCAATATGTGCAGCGCTCCTACCTATTTCCTATTTCTTATTTCCTATGCTCGTGGAAGTGGAGCCAATTCTTATTTTTTTTATTCTAATATCGTTTGCCACGTATATTATTATTTATATTTTTGGTTTTGCTTTCTGATTTAAACTTGGACGGGTCACCAAATTATTTTGGCATCGTTTATTTTATCGATTTGAGTTTTTAATTTTTACAGTTAAATTTTTTTTAAAAATATCACATCTAATTTTTTCTGCGACAGTTAAAAACTTTCAGAAAATATTATATTTCAACTCAAATTGAAAATTTGAATATGTGAAGTGAATAAAATCTGTATATTTTATAGATCCCACCAAATCAGTTATCATATATGGTTGAATCATTTTCATTGTTTTCTGAAAATGTAAAGACTCGAGCTAAGTCGACTTTTTACTTGTTCGGTTGGTTAACGATCAATTTTTGATCGATTTTGATGACCAGTTTATGGCGGTTCTTGTTTTCACTAACAATAACGATATCAGAAAAATGAGAGCTTTGTAAGATTACCCTCGCTAGCTACGGAACAGACGAGGACTATGGGAGAGTCGATGCCGACTCGAAAGCATGATTGCGGGTCGCTAACGTTCTAAACTAAATCAATGTTAATTTAACAAAAAAAAAACTAAATTAGTGCTAATAAATAATGGGCTATTGGGCTTTTATTTTTGGTAGAACGTTAATCGATATGGGTTTGTGTTTTATATATTAGCGAAAATGAGATAATTATTATTTTTTTTTGAAGAGTATGTGTTTGAATCTTTATTTTTTATTTTTGATTAATACATTTTTAATCAAATAACTGTTAAGGTTTAATAAGAAGATAAATCTTGATAAATACACCTTAAAAGTGCATGAATCTTCATTTTTACTCTTTATTCTTGATTAATACCGTTTTTAATCAAATAACTATATCAATAAAAGGGTACTAATTAAGAATAAGATGTAAAAATTCATATCCTTACACTTTTAAAACCGAGTTCAACAATTTTCTCTAATAAATATTATTATTTATTTTATTAAGAATGCTTATAAAATCAAACAGAGTTTATTAAAAAAATTTAAAAGTAAAAATAAATGCAAATAAATAATAATAAAATACATGCTCTGGAGTTTTGAAAATTTTAAAATTACACAACAATTCTTTTAAAATGAAATTTCACGAAACATATATAATTTGGGATAACGATACAGTCTTACACTGTACAATACAAATGAGAACTAAATGAGATAGAATCTATCATAACTATATAAGAAACGGAAATGCATTTACTATTCACGTACGTACAAAATACTATTTAAACTTTGGTCTCTCTATTTTATCTGTCTTTTTGTGATTTTTTTTTTTCTGTTTGATGGTCTTTTTTTTTTCATTTTCTCTTTTCCTTTTGCATTTTTCCTCTAAAATTTTATATTTTTTTATTCTTGCCCTTACTTTTAACTTTTCTTCTTTCATTTATGTAAATTATTTGTTTTTTTAAGATCTTATCCTATATTTTTTTTTCAGTGGTGCCCTAAAACGTATTTATTTCTTCACTTTAATCTTTTTTTGACCATTTATTTTATTTTTGTCTTGAAATTTAATTTTTCTTTTATTTTGGTTCTTTTTGCCATAAAATTATTTATTTCTTCATTTTTGTCCCTTATTTGTACCCTTTCCTCTTAATTTTTGTGCAGAAACTTTTTTTGTTTGTTTGTTTTAGTTACATATATCTTAAAACTTATTTATTTATTTATTCATTTTAGTCCTTCTTTTACCCTTTTTCTATTTTAGTCCTAAACTTTTTTTCCGTTGATTCATTTTACCCTAAAACTTATTTATTTATTTGTTTTAATCCTTTTTTTACTTTGTTTTCTTGAGACTTTATCTTTTTTCGTTTTGGTCAATTTTGCTTTAAAACTTATTTATTTTTTTTGGCCTTTTCTTACCCTTTTTTGATATTTTTTCCTAACATTTTAAATTTTTTCCCATTTTGATTTCTTTTGCCCTAATATATACTTATTATTTTTTCATTTTGGTCCTTTTTTTGACTCATTTTTAAATTTTTACTCTGAAACTTTATTTTAAAAAAAAGAGTATTTAAATGAATAATGGGAATACTTTTTGGATTTTTTTCTCTTTAAAAGAGTATTTTAAAAAACTCAGAGGTAAAAGTTGTATTTAGATAAAATTGAGGGGTACTTTTTGGATTTTCTCTCTTTTTGTATCTATCTTCTTCTTCTTTTTTTTTTCTTCCCTTTATCAAGGGACTCTCTCTTTCCTTTTACATAAAGAAGGAAAAAAAAATATATATATATATATATAAATACATACAATTTTTATAAACAAAATGCAGCAATATCAATTTTTATTAGGAGAGTATATCACGTACGTAATACATTGACTTCTAAATACTCCACTCACTCGAAAGTAGAAGAAACTATTAGATCTTCATTAAAAAAAAAAAGAAAAAAAAAAGAAACAAACAAACAAACAACAGCCGGCAACAAAAACCAAAAAGTAGTACTAGCAACCAAAAACTCACATGCAATAAACTAATTCTTGTCCAAATTACCGGGGAACAATTTGAACTTCAAACCGGAATTGCCCAAACTTTTCCTCAATTACTTTGGACAACTTCTCCACCATTTGAGGGCTCAAATAATTCATCCAATCCCCCACCTCTCCCTTTCTCGAAATTCAATAAAGATTTTCCTTTTTTGTTGACCTCCAACTCCTTAAGGTTCTCGAAACTACATAGCTTTACTATCTTTTCAATCACACCATTTCTTTCATCCTCCAAAGAAAAGGGACACTTGAAGAATTCTGCCAATTTCTTCACGTAGATTAATGTCATCTTTGAGGTCTTCCTACGTCAAAAATAACACCTTTTCAGGCGTATCTAAGGAGACGTTTGGTTCATGGATTAAAATCATGTGATTAAAATTATTTTCGATTTACGTGTATTTTTTATGAGAGAAAATACTGTAACGAACTATGAATCATCATGATTCAAATTATGGTTTGAATATTCCAACCAAACATCCCCTAAGCTTTCCTTCCAATACCCCAACATGTGGTCCCAAAAGGGTCCATACCCAATGAGCCCTTGGCAAAACATTTCAAAGGCTTCCTCAAGCGAAAGAGGGAACAAAGAGCCCATGAAATGCCATGTGGAGACGAAAGCGTCAAAAGGGTTTCGGCAGATGTAAACGATACGCCAATTTGAAGATTTTAAGGAGTCGGCCGAAGAAGGGTATAGGGAATGTGTGTGCCGAAAAGTCTAGGAGGCCAATTACCAGAATTGGAGAAGTCAGGAATTTGGTTGTTGGCGTAGAGTTTAGTACTCAAAGAAAGGTACAAGGTCGTGGGGGTTGGAGGTCAGCAAAGGGTGCTCGGCGTCGTCGGAGACGGGGAAGCGGTCGCGATTAGCGACAGCGAAAGCCAAGGCTTTGAGCCAAGTGGTTCCTGATTTTGGGATGCTGGCCACTACAACATCCGAGTCGAAAGCTTGGAAGTGCTTTTGGAAAGATGCAATGGCTTGAATCTCAGCTGTTTGGCACCAAAATCCTTGGTATTGGTAGAGATGGGAAGTTCTCGACCCTCTCGTTTTGGGAAGAGAGAGCAACATTTGTTTGCACTCATCACTTACTTGTTCTTCTTCTGATTCATCAGCTTTTGTGTAATTGGTGACACCCATATTGATAATATATATATATATATATATAGAAGCTATACAGAACGAGTTATTTATGAGAATTCTCATGGATTTACGCATATATATACACACACACACATGATATAGTGAGCCATGAAACGTAAAAAGTACGTTAATATTTTGTGCAAACAGATAGCCAACCTGGACACGTTTAAAACGTGCTAAATTATTTGTTGTGGGGTTCTTCTAATAGCTGGCAACCGGCCTACAATGAAAGCACATATATATATGAGTACGGTCAGAATTAGAAAGTGAATTTAATTTCTGCACTTTAATCACGCGGAGTTCTCCATTTGCAATTTTCTTTGGCTGATGATCATGACAATGTTCTTAGCAAAATCAGGAGACCACCGCTAGACAGCTCAAGGACAATTTGTTAGTAGATCTCTACTAATCTCTACGAGAGATATCCCATTTGATTCATGAATTTAAACCATACGGTTTAAATTAGAATTTGAAGTTTATGAGAGCAAACACTGTAGCAAAACCTTTTAAATTCAAATTTTTTCATGAGAGAAACATTGTTTGAATCGGGGTTTAAACCCCTAAACCAAACAAGCCAAGCCAATAGTCCTCCTCATGTTAAGAGAGACCCACTAAATGAGCGATCAGTGCAACGTAATGCATATTCATTGGATGCTAGTTATCAAGGGTATGTTTGAAAATGTATACTCAAACTATAATTCTTGATTCTGACGTTTGAAATTTAAAATTTTTGTGAGATGAAAATACTGTAGCAGAATTAATGATTTGAATTTGATTATATGGAACAAATTACGGGCCCTGAAGCTTACATAGTACAATGGCTTTCGAATTACGCAAACTAGTAAAATTATTGACTGACGTACGTTGTAAGACACTAGTGCTGGCTTGAGTAAAAACTGTGAATGCTCCATATTTCATTACTCAACGATACCATCCACACATGGAGAAAGAGGTCCACATATCCCGTGACTATTTTGGTTTTCTCTTGCCAGACTTGTGTGATCGGCCTTCTATTGGACAAATATCAGGCTCTCCGTCATTCACTTCAGCTTATGCATTCACAGAAAAAAAAGATACTTCAAGAAGTTCGTCAATCTCTTCAAGTGGAACACATTAGTATCTTTTCTTACCAAAGAGGAATAGTAATTTTTACATCTAAATGAAAATTCAAATTACAAGGTATATAATTGTGTTTTATGAGTTCATATCACATGTTCAATCTTCAGTATCTCAAATGATGTCTGACCAATGACGTAATGCTATATTATTTAGTTTTACTCAAATATTAAAGCATGAAAAATTAGTTAATTAAAAAAACATTTCAAATTTTTTAAATGGCGTGGCATAATATGATTAATTTGAGACACTAGCTAAAATTGGATATGGAATCTCTGTCTTTTACTTACACTCTACATGCGCAAACAACTTATAGAATAAAATCGATAGAGATTTAGACCACTTTTTTCCACACCATATAATGGAGTGAGATCTTAAAGTACATAAAAGTCAGTCAAAAGGTATTTCAAATTTTGCAAATGAGATAGCATATTTAGTTGATTAGATAGCATTTGAGACACCAAGAAGGTCATTTAGTTCATGACTTCAAATTGTATGGATTTGAACCAGGAGGGTTTAATAAGTGTGTAAACCGTTTCGGTTCAAACCTTTGAAGACATGAGGGAGTTGAGTTTACAAATTCTGAATTTTGGATAGTTTAAATGTCACATTAACCATTTTTTACTTTTGTTCAACCAAACACTTGTTTGAACCTTGTTCATATGTTCAAACCCTTTGAATCAATGAGCCAAAACAAGACCCAAATATTGGACGCATGTATGTCCAATTCGATAGAGTTGGCCGTTAGCGTCTGGACCTCAGATTCTGGAGGCGTTTTCAGAAGTACTTATTAAATCCTTTGTAAAAGTTGGTTTGCCATTGCTAATTCTTTTGCTTTTAAATTGGATTTGCAGGGAGTTATTGCAACCATTAATTTTGCTTACTAGTTTGTTTCAAGCCATAATGTTTTCTCCAAATTGCCCCTCTTTCTCGCTGCCATAATGTTTTCTCCAAAATGCCTCTCTCTCTCTCTTTCTCTCTCTCTCTGTCTCTGTCTCTCTGTCTCTCTCTCTCTCAACAGTTGAGGAGATTCTGAATCCAAAATGCCTCTCTCTCTCTCTTTCTCTCTCTCTCTGTCTCTGTCTCTGTCTCTCTCTCTCTCTCAACAGTTGAGGAGATTCTGAGTTGCTTTTAAACATGAAGAACTTAGTTATATCTACCTCAAGGTGGAGATTGTACGCTGGCGTGGCAATTCAAGATGTAAATCGATGAACAATCAGAGAAGACCTTTAGTAACTAACAGATTTCTATTCTTAATTAGGGGATTTATATTTCTCAGGTTGTTATATAACTGAGAAAAATCGAGTCTAAGAGATGTAGAAATACATGAGACTCTTGTAGTTAGAAAGTGAGAGTTCAGTTTAATTTAGAGATAATTTCTGTGGAAGTGAATTGGCTTCCTGGTGATGAGATTAGAAATTGTGTTCTTGAATGGTTGTACTGGTTCTTGTCTCGGAGATCAATATAAGAAGTTGTTTTTCTGGAATTTAGTTTTCTTGTTTTTATTCGCTTGGATTGAGATTTTTCTGGAGATTCGGTAGCATGACTCAGATTGTCTTTAGAGTACGTCTCAATTGGCATCTAACCAATCATATCATGCCACATTATGTAAAAAATTTAAACTGTTTTCATGTAATATAATTTGATTGATTACGTACCGTTAAAACGCTAAAATTAGGTAGAAGATCCGGACCGAGCAATTTCCTAATCCTCAACTCATGTATTATGTGTAATAATTAGCTGTATAGAAAGGAAAAACAAAAGGGTTGGCCGCGATAAATAAAGAATATGAGAAATCGTAGGAAAAGTAATGTTGTTTGTTCATAGGCTTAAGATCTGTAATCTTTTCATACATTGTAACTGTTTGGCTATGATGCGCAGGAATTAAAGGAACGAGCGAACGACTCTTTACACTTTGATCAAACTATTTAAACACGTAATCTCAAAACTAGTATCACATTTACATTAACATGAAGTCATAGGCGCGGTAGCTTAATTAATTTCAAGGTTAATTTGATCGGACCAAAATGTTGGTCTTTAACGTTATAAAGCTAATATATTTTACCCTCAAAGAATATTGGTCATTAAAAGGCTTCTTTTCCTTTTTGGTTTTTTGTTCAATTAGATCCTTACGAAGAATATGCTGAGCTCAGTGCCATTGTTAGCCTCCGGACTCATCATGTGGTAAGTCTCCGAGTCCTTTGACCCTACAACTCTCTCAAAATGTGCTCTCAAGTACGCCAGCTCCCCGTCCATCGCCGCCTGCTCCGCCGCCACCGCCATCGAGTCGCTTGGCAGCACGCCGGCCCCCATAGACACTGCATGAAGAAGCTGCATGACGCCGAGGTCGTCGTCCGTCGGCTCCCGCCTCACGGCGTACCCTGACTTCCTGCCGTTGCAGTAGAGCGTCCATATCGGCTCCTCAATGATCTTCGTCTTCTCCGACGGGTTCTTTTCACACTCGAGAGCGATCCTGACGAGCCCGGTCCCCATGTCTTGGAGCAACTTTCCGGTGGGGATGGCCAGCTCCAAAAGAAGAATGGGGAGACACCTAGGGTTTTCTTGGATGGCTAGGTTAACTCTGGTCTTCCGGTATCCGAATAGGGTTCCGGTCATTCGAGTGCCGCCGTGGACGTGTCCGTCCCCCTGGCGGCTCCCGTGGAGCTGAACGGGCATCTTGCATGCCGGAGTGATGATCGGGAAGGACCGGAAGACGGAGCGGAAGCGGCGGAGGAGCTTGGTGGACTTGGAAGGGCCTCTTCTATGGGATGGCTGGAGGGAAATGGGTGGCCTGTTGGGTGACGGAGGGACAGCCGCCGGCGGTGGTTGTTGGACCGCCATGTGATCAGGATGTTAATGTTGAGCTTGTTAGCTAATTGATGTGTTTTTGTTGAGGGCATATATGTATGATTTATAAGTAGTTAGTTGTGGATTGCACGTTTTGGGGGGTTTCAGTTTTGATTTGTTCAGAGTTGAAAACGAGGATATGGGAGTGTTTTCAGAAATTGTTTTTTTTTTTTTTTTTTTTTTTGGGTTTTTGAAAATTTTTTTTTTTTTTTTTTTTTTTTTTTTTTTGGGTTTAGTAGTTAGTACTGACTTATTTGTTTTTTGGTCTATATATAAACAAATTCAAGTTATATGGAGGTTGCAAATGAAATGTCATTTGCTGTAAGAGTTTTTAAGGCCTCGTTTGCGGATTCGAGTTTTCAATTCAAATTGAGATGTGACATTTTTTGAGAGATTTTCACTGTAGCAGAAAAAGCTAAATGTGACATTTTATGAAAACTTTTTACTGTAAACTGAAAACTCGAATCCATAAAATAAACGAGTTCTAAGTATTTCACCGCATTCAACAATTTTATTCAGATTTACAAAGTAAATATCTTATCGTACAAGAATAGTAAATAAAATAAATAAATAAATGTATGATCTCAACCATCAGGTTTTCAATAATTAGCAAATCTGTAACTATTTGTTTTGGGGGCAAATTTATGGTACGACATGCGTTTTTGTTTCATCAATAGGAAGTGTATTTTAGCTGTTTGATAAGTTTTTCAACGTTTAACATTGAACAGAAATTCTCTGTATGGACATGCACAGATTTAACAGTTAATTAAAAACTAGAGAGAAAGAGAAAAATAGGTCAAGACTTGAAATGAATTAAAATTAATAGGCTAATAGTTTACATAAGTTAATAAATAGGCTAAATTATTGTTTTTGTCTATAACTTATCTGGTTATGAACCATAACTTGATAAATTATTGTCCATAATTCACGATTTTTATCTATAATTTGTTTGGTTATGAACAATAACTTGACAAGTTTGTCCATAACTTATTTAGTTATGAACCATAACTTGACAAGTTATGGCCTATTAATTTCTATAACTAAAAATTAACCTATATACTTTCTTAAACTTTTCATATTGACATATTTTCTACTATTTTTGTAAAAACTAATCTAATGGGTAAAATAATAATTTTCATTAGTGGAGCAAAAATATATGTTCTATCATAAAGGACAAATAAAAGAAAAAAATAATGATGGTACGGTTACTAGAAACAACAGCTTATGCTGACTAATCTTATATGGAAACGAAAGAATTTGTTCAATTAGCTTCAAGTTAGATTAACATTAAATGAATATATCTTTCTTTTTCAGAGCTTCGTTTAATTTCAAAATTAAAACATATATAGGGTTAGTTTATTTCACCGATTTGAGTTTTTAATTTTATATTTTTACAATTAAAAGCTCTCAGAAAATATCACATTTAGAGCCCGTTTGGTTCATGAATTAGAACCATGAGATTATAATAATTTTTTATTTACGTGTATTTTTTGTGAGAGAAAATATTGTAGCGAACCATAAACCATGATTCGAATCAGATGATGAATCCAACAATCAAACGGGCTCTTAACTTTTTCTGTTACAATTAAAAACTCTTAAAAAATATCACATCTCAACTCGAATTAAAAAATCGAATACACAGAGCGAGCGCGAGGCTATAATGTCAAATTCCTATACACAATATAGGCTAACTAATTGAAAGAATATTTATACGATGTACCAGGAATCTTTGATATTGTCGAACGGCTCCATTCACCCGACAGTTCAACGTGGGGAAGTGACATACCAAAAGTCAGCTCCTCTGAAGTCCACAGACACGTTTATTTTAGGCAATCTATTTTTCAAAAGAGAAAAAAGATAATTATTAATATTTGGACAAGTCCACGGATCAACGCGGGCTTTTAATTCTTTTCCCTTTAAATGAAATTAAAAAACTTATAATTTCTTAATTTGTTTAATAAAAGCTTTAATTTTTTATTTTTTAATATCCTTTTCCACTTTAGGTTTTGGCTTTCAACCCTTCGTATTCGTCCTTGTGTAATGCAACATTTCGTATGAAGTTTTATCCACCCATCACCAGTTATTTAGGAGATACTTGTTTCTTGTATTCATTCTTGATTCTGAATCATGATTTATGATTCTCTATCGTATTTTTCTCTCACAAAAAACACACGTAAAACAAGAATGATTTAATTCTGAATCCATGAACCAAACGTCCACTTAAAGTTCAAATCAAATATTACTAAAGTTGTGTAGTAAAATGTTTACCAAGTTCTTGTACAATCACGATAATATCATAAATGGCCATTTTTCATTTATTTATTGACTTATTCGGAAAATATTCGCTGCAAACTAAACTCCAAAGCAGTTAAATTCTATAAAAGAATTAATTATAAAAATTCTCCCAAGCTATAACCTCTCTCTTTTAAGCTACGAAGATGCCCTCAATTTTCAAAATGCAACACATATTTTGTTTAAGAAAAAAATAGACAACTAAAATAGACACTTTAATAATTGTTCTTGAAAAATATATCTAAAAAGGGGAACAAAATGAATATATTGAAGTTTACTTCAAAAAAAAAAAAAAAAAAAAAAAAA
>NW_010360916.1:448427-455522 GCF_000414095.1 Morus notabilis | reverse complement strand
CCAAAAAGTTTTTTTTTTTTTTTTTTTTTTTTTTTTTTTTTTTTTTAAATTTTAAAAAAAAAAAAAAAAAAAAAAAAAAAAAAAGACCTCATGTGAGCCTAGAACAAAACTGAACAGGAAAGTTCGGACTCTTTACTGGCCAAGAAAACTATGTCCATCACACTAGTTAAACAGTTCAACTAACCCAAACTTTGTATTTAGGATCGAAACTGAGCGACTTATGCATAAAGTACTAACTCTTTGTCCGCTAATAACTTAGGACTATTATTTACACACACGCACCGAAAAAAAGAAAAAAAAAAAAGTGTTTGAACGCAGTTGGAAGCAGTTTCTCGAAGCTTCCAAATCATATTGCTAACACAATGGCCTGCTACAAATCCATTGTTCAGTCACTGAGCCAAAGTCCAACATTAAAGTCTAGTTCCCTGCAGCCTTTTTTTGAGAAACTTTTCGTCGAGTTTGCCGCTGGATACGGGTTCGTATGACCAAGGTTTGGAACTTGAGCATCATCTAGTACAACTTGGTGGTCATCCAAATAGCGAATTTGTGTCTGGTACAACTGATTGTCAGATGATTCAGTTGCTCCACCAACTTCTTCCTTGGAATTTGACGATGCAGCCATGGAGAGATCTCGCTTGTTGAAATCCGAATTATTGAAAATGAGGTTTGCAACAGCTCTGTCAATAACATTGGTCTCCGACTCCGTCGCTTTCTTTGTCTCTGACCTGAATATGAAATTTATGTTCTGATCAAGAGGGCATGTCTGCTGATACAGCCAGGACAAGGAGACAGCAGATAATTAAGCAAATTGCATTCTAGCATGAAATATCCGCATAAAACGACACCTACTACGTTGTTTCGTGTTGATATTGCAGTGACATGATAATAGAAAAGGATGAGATTCTAAGAGTACGGCAGACCCACACAAGGACAAAGGCATAACTTCGAAGATGCAAAATGAAAAGAGACATCCACTACGACTGCACGCAGAGCACAGTTTATAGAAAATACATCGAAGCTCTCACACTCTCTATCCCTTTTATTCTATTTTCGTGTTTCAATCATGCCGGTTTGCTTACGTGAACAAGTCAGGACAACCTTGATATAATGGCTATATTGAGTCAGAAATATCCATGCAAAAAGTTGCAGAAATTATGCTGTAAGAACCGTATAAAGTACCTCGTCGTTTCATGATTAGGTGTCCATAGGGGAGGAATTCCCACGCATAGGTCTCCATCTTGGTTCTGTGTCATGTGGTGTTGTTTTGAGTTGTTTGCAAGGCGGTACAAGGCATCACGAAAGCATATTCGAGTTTTTTCCGTCAACTGGTCATATTCAATCAAAGAATTAGATAAGCGATAAATGCAATGCTTGAAATAAATCAAGCTAGGCAACATTTGTCATCTGTCCTTTTTCTTTCATAAAAAGGGGAAAAACAGAAAGGAGTTTATAAATGTTTTACCTGATTCGTCACCATTTTAAGCTCCTGCAATACAGATTCTTCAAGAGATGTCTCCTCATTCATGTGTATACTCATCCTGTTCTCCTTGGAAGGGACTGAAACTCCTAGTGATGTTCCCTGCAGACAAATTATTGGTCACTTTAACATTCACCTTGTAAATTAAGAGTGAAAACTTCAAATAAGACTTGATAAGAACAATACACATACTAATAAAGAAATTTCTTTAATCTAGCACATCAACGGGGAAAAGAGCCCTCATTTTTCAGATTTTTGAAATATTCCACTAATGAAAGTGAAAAAAAATAATCAATACTGATACGTAAAGAAAAGAAAAGATATTACAAGTGCGATGCATGTCGCTTTAACCCTCCCTTCAAAAGAGGGAAAAAAAGAGTTTTGATCCAAAACACACTATCAAACATTCCCTAAGCCCCATCTCGCATGTTTTCAATGGAAAAGAAACATTACGTAACTAAAGCCTGCATAGATATGCATGTATATACTAAATCATAAACAAATAAATAGAATAGAAAAGATAATAAATAAATAGATGGGGAGAATGGTCACACTGAAAATTCATAGCTAAGGAAGATTATCACGGCTATTTCAACTCAACATTCTGAGGAGACGGACAAAACTAAATATTATGCAGATGCTGAAAGCAAACAGAGTAGGGGAATTGCAAAAGGAAATTTATCATCAGTATCATAAACTGATCGTTGAATGTTGAATGTAACTATGAACTATATGTCAAAATCTCTGACCTGGGAAAATCAAGAAATGAAAGCACCAAATAACATACATGAACAAGGAATCTTAGAACAGTATCAGATGCGAAAGAGATCGCAAGAAAAACTGCAGACTCCCTATCCATTATATAAAACCACCAAATGCATTAAGAGTGGTACATATTCTCCATTGCTTTCTTCTATTATCTCTAGACGGATCGACACAGGTGGTCTTCAAAGAGTAACACTACCTAACAATTGACTTACAATTTTCTTGAAACAAGAAAGTGGCATCTTTCCAAAACTCCGTCTAACCATGATATACCTCAATACCATGCTCGGATTAACCCACTGAAGCAATAGACTAGAAATCGCATAAAATGGTATATGAATCAAGTTCAATCTTAATCAAACCTCAATCAAATGTTTGCTCTACCACTTGTTCTCTGTTTTAGGACTTCCTTGTCTTTTTTCTTCCCTCTTTATAATCAAAATATTTTTTATCTGGATACGCTGGAAATGAACAGACCTAAGAGCATACTGAGGGATATGCCTTGGTCAAAATATGAGCTTTACATACAGAAGGAAAATGATTCAAATCTAAGATGCAACCCATCTCTAGTGTTTTTTTTTTTTTTTTGGCTAGTTGCAACCCATCTCTACTTACGTGTATCTGTTTGACATATAACACTAATGGTCATAGATAAATAGTTGTATGCGATGCCACTTATTAAATCTCATACAACAAAATACATCAAATTGCATATCCTATTAACTAGGCCTGAAACATACAAACACGGTTAACTATAAGTTTAGCTACTCTGCTGTAGGTTCAGTAATTATGATGCTAATCCAAAAATCCTTGATTGCTGAACAAAAAGAAATAGAAAATGAAGCTCACCTTGCTTGGTGAGAAATCTTTTTGCTGCGAACTGACAAACTTTGAAGCAGTGGTATCTTCATTTTCCAAACCCAATGATGGAGAAAATACATGTGTCTGAAGATATCTTGAGCTACTCAGACACTGTGCACCACTTGAAGTATTTTCCGAATCCAAAGTCATGTCCGTCAAGAAGTTATTAGATTGCGTACCACGTTGAGATTTAGGAGAAAAGCAGAACGACTTCACTTGATTTTCAATCTCAGGAAGATCTTCAAGCAAGGAAGACCTGCATTGTTGAACGCCGGAACAGTTGAAGTCAGCAAAAAAAGAAGACATCAACACTAAAATGATCAAGTTACGTTAAGCATCTAATAAAACATGGTTATCCCGTGGCTATTGAATGGCTCTGTTGCATACTTTCTGCTCTTTGCTCTTTCTCTCCTTCCCTTTTTAGAGAAGGTGAAAAACAAAATGTTTGAATGAATGATAAGAACCGGTACGTTAAATCATCTTTAAAAACAAGACCACAAAGAACGGTACACCTTCTCAAAAGTGATGCCATAAAGATTCCAAAATGGCATCAACCTAATGAAGCAATAGAGCAATTCAATTTCCACTGAATCTCCTATGATGCTACAACTATCATCATAAGGCAATTAAGAAACTATGCAACTTCCTACAGGCATTAAATCAAGTATCTTAATCCCAGAAGTTACGCTGTACAAGAAAATGTCATCCATCTGCCTGGATCCTCCGAGATCAAGCTGATAATCAGGTCGATTGCTTGAAAGTGTGGTTCTCTGAACAGAATCATCAGACAATCTTCCACATGCACTTGAAATGCTAGAGTGACATTTATCAACAAAATCCTCCATTTCAACGTCATCGTATAAACTTCTGAAGTCGGGTTCTTCTGCAGTGAATTTTTGACGAAAAGCACTACCGCCTTTGTTATGTGACGGGTAACTTTCCATCACACCCACTCCCCATTTTGACCAACTGTCAGGTGACGGAAGCCTATCTGACAATCCGCCATCCTTCGGAACAATAAGATCATCAATTCCATTCGCAGAATACCAATCCATGAGTCCAAAGCTGTACAGAATAATTACCATATTATTAAGTTTTCATTAAAAAAAAAAAAACCTACAATATTATTAAAATGTCACAATTAAGTCAATAAGTTATATATGTAGTCATCAAGAAGTCAGCACATATGAAGAAAGCAGAATTCACAATAACACAAATGTTCGTCATGTTAATTCTGCGTCACATGATCAAATAAAGCATGCCACACGTTTACTTTGCCAACTAAGTGCAGTTTTCATTTTCTTACACCAAAAAAAAAAAAAAAAAAAAAAAAAAAAGATTAGAATCCTTCGCCACACCTTTTTTTTTTTAAATCTGGACAACAAATACAAACCTTAATCCAAAATTAATTGGGGTCGCCTATATGGATTTTTCGTTTTCAGTCTTCTCTAACACGAAACCCCCTCCTGAAGCCCTAGATCTTAAAAGTCGTGCCTAACTACGTCAGCCTAAGTAATTCTTGGTCTACCCCTCGCTCTCCTAGTACTAGGTATTTGGATGTTCTCCTAAGCACGAACAAGTGCATCTAACGATCTATGTTGTACATGCTCGTACCACCTCAGACGGTTTTTCCGCACCTTATCTTCTATTGGTGCTACACCTACTTTACTATGAATAACTTTATTCCGTATGCGATCCATCCTCGTATGGCCACTCATCCATCTTAACATACGCATCTCCACACTGGAAAAAAAAATTACTCCACCCTTCATCCATTTTTTAACAAGAAAACAAATAAATAACTAAAAAATTTTGTATCCAAGAAAGACCAATTTACCTACTTTCTCTTCGACATTCCTTATTTTTGTTAGGCTTTGTTTTGGTAACGGGGAAAAGAAAATAAAAAAGAAACAAATGCATATAACCTAGGTGTGAAAAATGGAGAAACAATAAGTGTTCTTTATCTTATTATGTTTGCTGTGAATTCCCTCTAGTAATCTCTTCGTATTGAGAGAGATTAACATCAGATTTTTTAAAGGATTTGAAATGCCTCACTAAATCTATCCCTCCACTTTTCGCTTCTAACAAACAGCCATAAGTCCCGAAATCCTTCCATTAACCCACCACCCCTCCTCCTCCTCTCACTTTTACCTCCTACCAAACAAGCTCTTAGAGGACGTTTGGTTTATAAATTCAGAACCATGATAAAGAACTATTCTCGGTTTACGTGTATTTTTTTTTTAAAGAAAATACTTAACGAGCCACGAACCATAATCCGAACAGATCCTTACTCGCACCCTTAGTAATTAGACAAGGCAATAGTTGTATTGATCACTTAACAACCTAAGTAGCATTGGTCAAACCAGGTTTATGATCTAAACAACAGAGACAGCATACCAGATGCGCACAAAAAATGTAAATTAAAAGGGACAAATAAGAAAATAGCAGTCCATCCTTTAAAAATGATAAAGAAACAAAGTAAATGATTAAATTTGTTCATCCCATGCTCTCCCAAAAACAAACAAAAAAAAATCCATCCCAAGCGATTTCAATTTCATTTGAATCCCTAACTCAACTAGTCAAAAGCAGACACAAGATCTTAGTTTTACCATTTGTTCTGAATTTGGATTTGGAAGCTTAAATTTCTTATATCAATCAAACCCCAAAAAAGAAAAGACAGATAATGAATTATCGAATCAACAAACAAAATCGACTACATGACACCAACCCAGGTCCAGTAAAACTAGAGATACTAAAAATTGAACCTATAAAAACTCTATTGAGCCAGGAAATAAAAACCAAAAAAAAAAAAGCCCCGAGTAAAAAGAAAACATACCTGGTCATCAGTTATTTGAGAAAACAAGGCAAACCCAGTTCCTGATTGAGAGAATTAAGGTTGCCCAGATGGAGAAATGCGAGATAAACAATTGAAACTCTGATGGGTTTTCTTCAGTTTGAGAGGCTGACAAGCGTTTCAGCTGCAAAAGGCCAAAAAACGAAGGCAGCTTTTGGTTTTTTGTCAGGCTGTTTAGTTTTCACACACACAATTTTTTTTCTTTCTTTTTTGTGTAATAAAATATTCTCAATTAGCGTATCATATCAAGGCAAGTTGCGGAAAACAAAACTACTGAAAAAGAGTTTTTCCGATTTTTCTACGCTGGGATTGGGAATTCGGAGTTTGTGGCTGAGAAGTGAGCGTCTCAAATTAGTGGCTGAGACTCCCCCATCTAAAACTGAAATATTATTGGCCCACGTGGCGGTATGTGGTCCCACAGATGAGGCAAAGGAAAATATGATGGGACTATATCGGTTGTGGTGCCGTAACCAAGCGAGTCTCCTCGGAGGTCTAATTACGAGAATACCCCAAGTGTTCGGAGAAAGCCTACTCATCCTAAGTGGATAACAATATGGGTAATTTCGTATTTTAACTCCGACACGTGGAGCGCTTTGGAAGGCTCAAGTATCAATATCGTATCGAGACAGATCTTCTTGACTTTGAGAGCCACGTGGCGCAACGGGCTTGTAGCTGCGCGACACGTTGACCTGAATGCAGTCATGGAAGATGGCAATACACAGATGTCAATAAACTTGTGGCTTGTAATCAAAGTGAATATGAATCAAAATAGACATTTAGCATAGATAAGATTTAGAAGGTGTTTGGTATACGGTAATCTTAAAGATGAGAATGAGAATCTGTAATATTATCATATTTGGTATAAGAACTATAATATTTAAATTTTTAAGAAAGTGATTATTATGGGATTCACTTTCTCTCATTTTAAGGTAATTTGAATACCACCCAACATGATGTTATTTAAATTCTCAAAAATTTTAAAATCATGTGAATCTTATTATAATAATAATAATTATAATAATAATAATAATAATAATAATAATTATTATTATTATTATTATTATTATATTTATAATAATATTATTATTATATTTATTAATATTATTATTATATTTAATAATATTAATATTAATAATAA
>NW_010360916.1:429808-448348 GCF_000414095.1 Morus notabilis | reverse complement strand
TTTTTTTTATATTAATATTTTATTATTATATTAATAATATTATTAATATTACTAATATTATTATATTATTAATATTATTTTATTATTTTTAATAATAATAATAATATTTTTTATTAATATTATTATTATGGATCTTCTTCCATGCGAACAACCAAACACAGTAATATAATATTCCTGGGAATTTAAAAAAGATTCATGTATGGAACCAAACACAATAATGTATTATTCCTATGAATCATATTACCCTCCATCACTTTCTTGGGAATATGATTCCTACTGATTCCCGCATACCAAACGCCCCCTTAGGGGTTGTTTTTTTGTATTTTTGAGTTAGGTATTTTTGAGTAAAGATCTTGAGTTAAATTTGAGTTATAACTTGAGTTGAAGTTATAATTTGAGTTTGTGTTTAATTGTGTACATTTGAGTTATGATTTGAGATAAGAATCTTTTTGAGTTTGTGTTTGAGTGAGTCAAAACTTAAATTGTATTTAGATAGTATCTAATAAAAACTCAATGGTGATGAAAAATTTTAATACGGTATATGGGTGGGGTTTTATTCGTCTTTTCATTGTCAACGCATAGAAAAAAAAATCATCTCAATCAGAATTAAAACGAAAAAGTTATGGCATTTTTAAGAATAGAAAAAAATACAGTTCATTAATTTGAGTTCGAGTTTCTGAACTTGAGTTGAAGGAGAAACTTGAACTCGAATTAGTCTTAAACTTAAGTTCAAACTTAAAAGACATATGAACTTGAATAAAATTGTAACTCGAGTTGCTTTTTTTTTTTGAGTTTTTGAGGCTACCGAACACACCCTTAGAATGAGGAATTAAAATCAAAATAAGTTATTTACTTAGTGATAAGACTCAGAATTGAAGGCATTTTAAATTTCATTTATGCATTTATTTACACCTAAAATATAATAAATCATTATAAAATTCAATTTTATATTTTTAATTTAAATAATAAATTTTCAACCCAGTTCCTAAACAAGGAAGGTTTTTTTTTTTTTTTGGTTTTTCTTGTTTTTTTATCTTCTCGCTAATGGCATCTTTGACCGAAATAACGTCAGTGTTGATGACAAAAACAATGTCGAATGTAATGATCTCGGTGCCCACGTTTTTTTAGCAATGAGGGTGTTGGGGACGAGATCCGATGGCGGTGACATGCGGCGGCTGAGCTGTCGATGTCAAGGATGGAGCGCGGTGGAGCTCTACTGGTATGCTAATGTCGACTATGGAGAAAGATCGAATGAGTGCGTTTAAAACTCGTTCTAAATGATTTTATTTTTTGTATGAAAATAAAAATAAAAACGTGTTCAATCTCAGACATAAATTATTTTTAAAAATACGTTTGGTAGTTTTATCAAGATATTATTTTGCAGTATAAAAAAAACACATTAATATATCTCTCTACTCAAGAGAGGAGAAAATAAAAACAAAAAATGAAAAACGACAAAAAAATCATTTTTCATTTCTCTCTCATTTTACACTAAACCAAAAAATTATTTTCATTTCTCTTTTTTATCTTTAATTGTGTTAAACGCCGTTTTGAAATCGTTTTCATTTTTTTTTTCAAAAAACGTGAACAATTCTAAACACATACATATATTTTTTGAATGAGTTTTGTTTGTTTTTTTTTTTTTTTTTTTTTTCATATTTTTTTTTAATGATTTTTTTTTTTTTTTTTTTTTTTTTTTTTTTTTTTTGATAATATATGTTGTAAAAATCACACCTGGATGGTCTTATTTTAGTTTAGTGCTCCTTTATGTCTTTTTACCTAGGATTCCAGTTTAATGGCTATAAATATTCACCCTACTGGTAGGGAAAGAATACATCCTCCTATCATAGGTTTTCTCAATAAGAAAAAATCAGGGATTTTGTTTCAAAATTTTCAGTTAACCAAAAAAAAAAAAAACAGCAATTGAAATTTTGTAACAAAACGTTTTAGGCATATTGTACTAATATTTTAGAACAATTTTGAAGTAAATTGAATTGAATTGAAGAGAAGAAAAACAAAAAGAAACTGCTCTCAAAATCTTTCTTGCACTGCCGCTGTTCTTCAAAAATCACTCTCAGCCGATTCAAGAGAAAAGACTTGTTTCTTTTTTTCTTTTTCCCTGGTTTTTTGCTTTTTTTGTGTGTTTTTGTTTTTGTTTATTTAATTACTTCTAACTTCTAATTTCTCAACGTAACTATTCTCCAACAACTCTAACAATCTCTATTGAGTAATTATATTTACACCCATCAAATTCATTAATATCCCCACCAATTTATAAATTATATTTATTACAATTTTAGGCTATTTAAAATTACATTAAACTCATTAACATATCCTCACATTAACTATAAATAAAAATAATATTTTTTAAAAAAACTAAAGAACATACACCCACATTAACTATAATTAGAAAGTATTTTTTAAAGAAATAAAAAATATCCCCACATCTTTAGTTAAAGCTAATTTCATCTTCATAAACCCTAAAATTTTCTCTATTAAATTCTTTAAAAATTTCAATATAAATTCCAATTGAAACAAAAACAACAGGAAGCATGTTAAATTTTTAAAGACTGATTTCTCCCCCTTATATGAGTGCTTTTGTCAAATGCTTCATGTAAAATTATTGCGATTGGTTTTGTCAATAACAGTCATTTTGTTCAGGTAATATTTCGTACTTCTATAACTTCATTTTTTTTTTTTTTTTTTTTTTTTAATAACATTTGGTTGCTTCTATGTTATAGAGGCATTGTTTTTTTCTTAACGGAAGTCATAAAAAAAACTACGAGGATAATGATTTTTTTTTTTTTAGAATTTACGAGGAAGATGATTGATAGATAAAAGTAAAAGGGACAAAAGTAATTTAAGAAATTGCAATAAATCTTAAAAAAGAAATATAACATTAATAGTTAAAAAGATATATTTTTTATAATTCAAGATTAAAATTAGGTGGGGGTATGAGAGGATTAAATTAAGTATTATGAAAATTTTATCTATAAAAGGGTAGATTTTTTATATTTTTGTTGTAAAAATATTAATTATTGGGGGTATTTATAAAATAAATTTTAAAGGTGTAAATATAACTGCTCATCTCTATTTTATTGATCCCAAAAACATTGGGCTGGTACTCATCAGATCCATATGGATTTGAGTTCCCCTTCTTTTGTTCAGACCCAAAATAACTTGATCCAAGTTTCCAACAATGCAAATTTGCTTTGGGCTTTCTTTGAATGTCCTCTCTTGCTTAAGTTTGACCATACGTTTGTTAACAGGTTTAATTAGTGAGCAAAACTTTTTTATTACAGTATTTTTTTCTCACAAAATTAAAATTTTTGTTTAAAATATTTTGTTCAAACCTATAAATCAAATGGGCTCTAAGCTTTCTTAGAAGTTAGAGCTAGAGTACAAATGTTGATATAAGTTAATTTTGAGAATATTGTTGAACTTATTCTTAAAAGTGTATGGATCTGAATTTTTACCTTTTATTTTTAATTAATATTTTTTTGACTAATATAGTTATATGACTAAAAAGGATATTAATCAAAATAAGAGGTAAAATCTAGATCCATACTTATATAAAAAAAAAAGAAGTTTAGATCAATGCACTTTAAAAAGTATTTGTCTCCTTTTTCAGTTGAATTTCCTAAGCAAATAAAACAATTTTAAAAAAGGGAATAAATGAGAATTTATTAAAAAAGAAAACCATCAATCGGATATTATTTTGAAGTGCTAGATTTTTTTTTTAGGTTCATAAATTCTACATATATTTGTTTCTTTCATCACATTTAACTTTTAGAAGCATGGTTTACCGTCTCCTGGAACTAGAAATGCCTTGCAACATTGCTCCCCAAGTAATTCTCTTTGTGAGAAATGTTAACGTCATTTTTTTTATTACTCTCTTTATTATTTTTTACATTTACTATTTGACACCTGTTCACTTCGTTGATTCGAGTTTATAATTTGAGTTGAGATATAATTTTATGTGAGAGCTTTTTACTGTAGCAAAAAAGTTAGATGTGATTGTTTCTAAAAACTTTTTACTGTAGCAAAACTCAAATTCTAAACTCGAATCGGTAAAGTGAACGGGGCATTTATTAATATAATATATTATTATTTAAATAAAAAATGAGATAATAAAATTCAAGTGTCAAACAGTAATCAGTTTCGTTCACTTCGCGGATTCGAATTTTCAATTCGAGATGAGATGTGACATTTTTTGAGAGCGTTTCACTGTAACAAAAAAAAAGTTAGATGTGACATTTTCTGAGAGCTTTTTACTGTAAAAACTTAAAATTAAAAACTCGAATCGGTGAAATGAACGATGCAAAAAGAGTGACATACAAAAAAGTTAGATGTGACTATTTCTGAGAGCTTTTTACTGTAGCAAAACTCAAATTCTAAACTCGAATCGGCGAAATGAACGAGACCATTATAATTTTTTTTTCCACAGTAGTCTATACCTATTTATCCTACATAGTGACGCTTTAGCACTTTTTTTTGTAGGCATAGGCTCATTCATTTCATAGCCACGAAGAATAAAATCAGTTTGCCTTTTCCATGTAGTATAATGGTAATGACGTGACAGAACAAAATCCCTTTAGTTTTTTTATTTTTTTATTTTATAAATTTCCTTTTACAGTATGTAAGAAAACTGAATGAAGGAAAGTCCACAAAGTATATATTTGATAGAAAAAGTTGAGAAAGGCACGAATGGGGCGGGTAATTGGCTATAGGTTTTGCCGTTAGATTTTATTGGGATACAATTCTCACTTTTAATAATTAATTCTCATGTTTAATAATTACAGGCACGATTAATATATGCCTTACTTATTTTTTTACACCAGCTGCTGCTGCATTGGAGGAAAAGTGAATTTTATTTTTTTATTTTTTTATTTTTATTTTTTGAAAAGTGCTTCGACTTTTTGAATGAAATTGCTTACGATTGAGGACACTGACTTGTTTTGTGTATTATTTCATTAAAAGCATGATTAAGCCCAATTATTAATCGGCACTCATAATTTTTGCAGTTGCTTTCTCTTGTCCTTAAGTACAGCACTAACTGATAATTAATTAATGTTCTTGTTTGGCACATGAATTAAACACCAAATTTGACTAATTTATGATTTATCCCTTGTCAATTGAATATAGCATGGGACAAATTTGGCTTATTTGTAAAACCAATTAATCATTGGCTGTAAATTTGTATCGAAGATAAATACAACAATAAATTTATATGAATAGCCCTAGAATTTTTTCCTCTCTTTAAAGTTAGTCTTATAGTTGATTAATTTTATCTTATAAATAGTTCCTGCAATTAAAAAATGTCTCATAAACGGTCACTTCATTAAATTTTATATTGAAATCATTAACCTTGTTTTATAAATTATGGAACAGTTCTGTATTAAAGGATAGTAAATTTTTTATAAACACATATACAGATCTAATTGTTAAATAAAACAAAAAAAAAAGTTACTAAAAAAAAAAATTGACTACCATAATGATTCCCAAATTATTATTTGATTGAAAATACACCACACCACAAACTTAAATAATGTAACCCTGAGGCCTTAAGTACTCATCATGATCTTTTGCATACACATGAGCTTCGTGCCTATTAATCGTCCACGTTCACGTTAAAATGTACAAAGTAATTTCATTGACAACCCAACATTCGATACTTCTCTCTCTAAAAAAAGAAAAAGGCACCATTTTTCTAACCACATGATTTTCCAATGGGAATTGTGGGCTTATTTGGTTCAACAACTTAAATTATAGTGATTTGAATTTTTTTTTATTGGAATTGTAAAATCTAAACTGTAGTAATTTAAATTGTGATTCGAACTGTTGTTTGGATGTACAAATAAATTATAATTTGAATTGAGAATAAAATCTGAACTATGTTTAAATAAAGTGTTGAAAACTGTTATTAGAGTTTTGTAACAAATCTTGTAAAACCTCATTATAAATAACATTAAAAAATATACAATATGGTGGGGATTTGTTCCTCTCTTCATTATGAACATATTAAAAAAAATCATCTCAATCAGAATTAAAAGGAAGAAGTTATGACATTTTTAATATTGAAATTGAAGAGAGAGAAAAAGCTGAATATGAAATTATTAGACTGTTGACAACAATTCAGATTGTTAGAATTTAGGGGGAATGTGAATTCTAAAATCAACAATTTGAGTTGTCCTTTAACCATTGTTAATCATTTTAATTATCCTTAAATTTTTCCTTCCAAACACCAGTTTGAATCCTAAACTAATGTTTGAATTCTAAAAAACAGTTTGAGTTTTTGAAACAACCAAAGGTTGTGATGCTTCAAATCATATCGTGTGACTCTTTATGCAAACTTATGTACACAAACAACTTAGGCCCCATTCGTTTCATCGATTCGAGTTTTGCCACAATAAAAAGCTCTCAGAAACAGTCACATTTAACTTTTTTACTACATTAAAAACTCTCACATAAAATCACATCTTAACTCAAATTAAAAACTCGAATCAGCGAACTAAACGGGCCCTTAGAGTTATTATTAGTTTTCTTTAGGTACGACTTATGAGCCTATTTGAATTGGCTTTTTAAAAAAGATGTTTTTCTTTATTTTATCTAAAAGCTATTTTTGAGGTTGTTTAGATAGACAACAATGAAAATGCTTTAACTTTTATAAGCTCTTGGAGATAATTTACTGCCTAAGTGCTTATGAAAAAAGAGCTCATGAAAATCTTTTCTAATTACATTTTTAAACAACAAAGTTAAAAATTCCATCTATATTCTTATTTTACTTTACTTTTTGTAACAATAAGAGTTTTTAACTTATTTGTAACAAAACATTTTTAAAAACTCTTCTCAAATAAGTAAGTTCTTAATTTCCCGTATATTATCCAAACACTAGTTAAAAAGCTCCGATTTGTATTTCACTTCCTCTACTGCTTAAAAAAAAAAAAAAAAAACACACACACACACACACAAACTCTCCTAAACTAGTTTTTATAGTAATTAATTTAGTTTATTTTCTCTTCTTTTAGTTTACCCTATTTATAATGTTTATTGTGTACATAAAATGTTGGTCTGCAAAAACACACTGAGATTCTCATTTCAAACACGAAACTAGGTACGTGCATTGCATCCACAAACATTTTGGGATACACCGACATACCGACACATTTCATAGTGGAGAGCTGATGGGAGATATCAAGAGACCAAATTAATGTGGCAATACTAGCAGTGACTAATTATTATCTGCCAAGACAAATCCACTCCATAATACAGTAGTCAATCTATATATAACAAAATATTTTTTTTTATTTTTTTTATTTTTTATTTTTTCATGTCTTTTAGCTGTTACCAGCTTCATTTTTTGATGCATGCATGATATATTCAATATTATTATTTTTTTTTAGTCAATTACAAATTCCTTTCTACCAATATTATTATAATGTATCAACTCGGAGATGACATTTCATAAGTAACTCTACTTTTTTGTATTTTAAAATCTATGACCACTATAGTTTTAAACATACAATCCACATATTTTCAGCTTGGACTTTCTCAATTGCAATTATAGGCTGTCGAGTTGTGTTTCTTTGCCATAAATCAAAGAAGAATTAGTAGGCACTGCATATGAAAGAGTATCCTTATAGTCCACATTACAACCAAATGTGAAATTCATCTTAATGTTTATTGCAAAAAGATAAATAATTTATGTGTGCATATATTTATACACACACACACACCAAATGTTGGTAGCAGGTATATCAGAGTATAAATTTGCACCAAATTTCAAGCCCAAATGACTACCAAAGATGAAAACCCGTAGCTTTAAAACCAAGTAGCCTAAGGAAAAAAAAAAAAAAAAAAAAAAAAAAAAAAACCCAAAGACCATAAAAAAAATTTAAAAAAAAAAAAAAAAAAGAAACCCAAGTAGCCTATACAAAATTTAAACAATAAAAAATTAAAATTAACTTATTTGGCAAAAACATATATACATATATTAGTTATCGGAATCCAAATGCCATACTTTTGTAAAGTGTGAAAGATTTTTCATAAGTTTCTTGCTTTCCGGAATCCAATAAATGCTAGAGAAAAGCTTCAAGTTAATGTATAGTTTGTGAGAAATTTTTTTTTTATGGTAAGGGTATTTTATCACTCATGTTTTGACCGTTAAATCGAGTCAAAATGTTATTAAGATGAAAAATTATGCAAAATTGATCTGGTAGTTCGAAACATAGCTTATTAATATATAGCGTAATTTTTCATATTAAGCAGTACTAGAATTCTCATAGATAATTATTATTATTATTTTTTTTTCAGAAGGTCATGTTTGTTTGCAATTTTGCAAGAAGCAACGATTAATACACGATTCTACTACGACAACACATCACACATGTAGTGTGTGTGCGTGTATATATCTATATATATATATATATTGTTCACTGTGGTTGTATACACGTACGTACAGTGCACTTCTCGCATATATAAAAAGGGACAACCATATGCCCCCTAGTCCCACATCGCCCCAAGAACCCATTTTGCTAAACCCACTAATAATTCCATTTCTATGCAATTCCACACTCTCCATTCCAAACCAACTTGATCATTATCTCAAGTTCAATGGATAGCTCATCCGTAGCCCCCATGTCAATCGACAATGGCCATATTGAAGAACACACCAATAAGGAGCTCTCAATTAGCTCAACCACCCGCCAGATCAAAGCCTCCAAGGGTGGCTGGAACGCTGCTATTTTCGTCATCCGTAAGCGCGCGTCCTCTAATCTTGAGTCATCTTAAAATTAAAACGAATTCTCTCGATTCTTTTTCTTTTTTTAAATTTAGGAGCACGAGATTTGAACTCTTCACCTTATAATGGAGTCAGTGGTAGAATTATCGCTAAACTATATTTACAACCACTTTTCTAGTGATTTTTCAATCGAACTAATTCATTTTTTTTTAAAAAAATGAATGGTTAGTCGTGGAAGTAGCCGACCGGTTCGCCTTCTATGGCCTAAGCGGAAACCTCATCATGTACCTCACCAACGTCCTTCACCAGCCAACAGTCACCGCCGCTAAGAACGTCAACATGTGGGTCGGTGTATCCTCCCTCTTCCCGTTGCTCGGTGCCCTCGTCGCCGACTCCTTCCTCGGCCGCTTCAAGACTATTCTCTTGTCGTCCATTGTTTATTTACTTGTACGTCCATCAACAATAAAAAAGTATAATACATATATTGTCACAGATAAAGCATGTTTTTTTTTTTTTTTCTTCTCATGATTCACGAGATGACTGAAAAAATTATATGAGCAGGGAATGGTGCTGCTGTGCTTTTCGGTGTCGGCGATTCCTGCGGGCTATCGGAAAGCGGTCTTCTTCGTGTCGCTTTATGTGTTATCGGTCGGCGAGGGCGGGCACAAGCCGTGCGTGCAGACCTTCGCCGCCGACCAGTTCGACGAGGACACGCCGGAGGAAAAAGAGGCTAAGAGCTCCTTCTTCAACTGGTGGTACTTAGGGATTGTTGCTGGAGCCGCGGCTGCCATTTTAGTGGTTATTTACATTCAGGTATGCTCAGTATATTTTTCCCAAATTCTTATGTAGGTCCCAACATTTTGCTTATATTTGTTAATTTCCTTGTTTCTATTTCTGATCAGATTAGAATAAACATTAATTTTTCCAGCAAGAGAATAGCTGTATTTCCGACACATATGTAACACATACTTCTTTACGTTTCTGCTTCTTGTTCTTTTCTGGCATATGCTCAGATTGGGAGTTTATTTAGTCTTGGGAACTTGGGGTTTGTTGTAACTGCTTTAGAGCAATAAATGCAATCCTCTTTTCTTAATATAATTACCTTACTAATAATAATAATAATAACACTAATAAAATCCTATTAATTCAAAGTGAAGCAAAAAATTACGAGGCATATGCATGTGATTAGTTTTACACACTGTTCCATGTGTAGCTTCAATTTCCTGACTATATGTGCTAAAAAGTTTTGCCGTTTGAATGGTTGACCATCATTTTTTGTTATAGGGGAAATTAACAAATGACCCTTTTTTAGCTGTTTTTTTTTTAATGAATGACCGAAGTTTTTATTTTTTATATAAATGACTAAACTTTTATTTCAAGAAATGGCTATTTTTACAGTAGTTTATCAGTTAAAAAAAGCATAATCAGTAACTGATAAATCGGTTCATCATCAATTTACTAATAGTTTATCATTGATGAATTAGTAACTTGTTGATTGAATTGATTAATTAACTACTATTTGGTATTAGTTAATTACTAACTGATATTGATTAATCATTAATAAATCATCCAGTTAATCAGTGATCAACCACTGAGTTAATCGTTAATCGAAAAACGGTCATTTCCTTAATTTTATAAAACTTCGGTCATTTACTCCCAAATCCCTTATTTTAGTGCATGACAATCATATTGTTATTGTCTTTAGACATAATGTACATGGAATTCTGATGTTGTTTAAATCTTTTTTTTTTTCAGGATAATGTTAGTTGGACTGTTGGTTTTGGGATGTTAGCCGGGGTGATAGGGGCGGCTCTCGTGCTATTTTTGCTCGGAACGAGGAGGTACCGGCGGCAGGTTCCTGTCGGGAGCCCCTTCACCGCGGTGGCGCAAGTGTTAGTGGCAGCAGCTCGAAAGTGGCGCGTGAAGGATAGTGGAAATAATTTAGGTGTTTTTTATGGTGACGAGAGGGTGCTGCTACATGGGCATCTAGTGGAGGCTCAGCCTGGTGCTCGGCACTTGACCCTTGCGAACAAATTCAGGTACGTGTCAATTCTAACAAAAGTTGCAACTTACGGTCAACAACTGCATTAACCCTGGTAGGCAAATATACTTATAAATTGAATAGGATATTATATTATATACAACATCCACACAAAGTTGCTCCAAGCGAGAGACCTTGTCATGTTGAGGAATGACGAGGACGTCGTGGTAGTCAGAAGGTGGGCCAAGTTCGAGTTGAGCCAAGACCTCCATGGACATATGAAATGGGGCCTAACTTGTCAGTTCGCACTTTGCCACCACTAAATAAAAGTACCTACCTAGACGATGGACTTCCACATAGACTTAGACCAGAAAGCGCCACAATATATATATATATATACATATATATATATACACATATATATATAATTATAGTTTTAATTCATGCTTAAGCCATTCCTCACAATATCAATATGTGTGTGTGTGTATAGCTTGAGTATACATAATTTAGTTTAGCCAAACAGCTAGAAACATATCTATAACAGAATTATTGGCCGTGTTTAAAATCGATCCCCTTTTTATTTTTCACGTTTTTTAAGAAAAAATAAAACCATTTTCAAAACAGCGTTTGGCGTGATAAAGATAAAAAATAGAAATGAAAACGATTTTTTAGTTTAGTGGAAATGAGAGAGAAATGAAAAACGAATTTTAATCATTTTTTATTTTTTGTTTTCATTTTCTCCTCTAGAGAGAGAGAAAGAGAGACATTAATTGTTTTTTTACACTGAAAATAATATCTTGATAAAACTATCAAACGCATTTTTAAAAATAATTTCCGTCTGAGATTAAAAACGTTTTCATTTTCATTTTCATACAAAAAATAAAATTATTTTAGAACGAGTTTCAAACGCGCCAATTATATTAACTACAATTATTTTTTAGCTAATTGTGGCTCGAGGGGCATAAATTAAGATGAGTTTATTAATGCAAAATGGACCTATATAAATATTGAAGTACCTCATGACAATAATGATCTAGTTCTAGCTTAGCTATCACGTGATTGTGTGGATCGGATCAAATTTCAAATTTTGTCTCGCTTTAGTGGTAATGCATGGCCACATACATTGTACTGTGTTGCGCACGATAATGCTGAACAATATTGCTCTCTGTCTGCAAGCTTATTTCTTGCTTGTAGTTAGAAAATTAATGGGGCCCATACTCTTCACTTACCACTTTACATCCACTTTATTATTATTACTATTTTTTTATTTTCCTTATTTGGTATTTTGGTGCCACCACTACAAGTCAACGTCATGATCTTTTGGAAAAAGAAATAAAGGGGGAAAAAAAAAAAAGTAAACGGTGATATATATTGTTTAGTCTAGGTATATTTTATCTTAGAAAATCAATGTGTTGACTTTGTGGTTGGCTGATAACCATCAAGTGAACTTAAGGACTAGAATCTAATTTGTCATAAAAAACTAAACTCCAAAACGTTTTAAATGCTCTGCAATAATGCTCAACCAAAAGCGTTAAACGCTTCCCCCATTCCCACACCCCTAAACAAACAAACAAACAAAAGCATTAAAATACAAAAGAAAAAATTAAAAAGAGCTATTCTATAGAGTATATACATTTGAGAGGCAAATTGGGTTAAAAAAAAATGAAGTTCACTCTCAAAACCATCCAATTCCCGCCTAAAAAGGCGGGGACACCATCGAAAAATCTTGTCGGCGCTTTTTCTATATAGTTATATCTGTCTCATATTCTATCACTTATATTTATCATTTGACAAAAATTTCAAGAATCTATAAACAAAACATGAGTTGAAATTCATCTTAAATTTTTAATGTTTGTGCAAAACAAATAAAATTTCAGTAAAAAGTACATAGTGAATGATAGTAGAATTAAGGTTAATACTAAATACATCTTAAGAGAAATATATATAATTGTTTAAGTTGTACATTACGGTGGGATTGCGACAGAGAAGGGACAAGAGGTTGTCCTCGTCTCCTTCTAAAATCTAATTCTAAGGCAGACTGGAATTAAAAGCCTAAATACTTATAAATACTTTTCATGAAAAATTACTAAATACTAAAATTACTTTAGTAAAAATATGAATTGTGGAAAGATATTGACAAAATAACCAATAAGACAACAAAATGAGACAGTAGATTTGTAGAGAGACATTTTGTTCATGTTCACCATTACTTATTATTGTTTGGTAACTTTCAACTGATTATAGTTTCAAATTATAATTAATTTTGACTAGGGAACCCTAGCAATCTTTGATTGATTAATATTTAGTGGTCAAAAAGAATTTGAATGACAGAGACGTTGTACTAATCCGAGTTGAAAAAATTGGCAGAGTTTTGGACAAAGCAACTTTAATTGACAACCATGACGGGTCATCAAGTCACACAAGAAATCCATGGAGGCTGTGCTCCGTACACCAAGTGGAAGAAGTCAAGCTTGTCATTCGACTGATTCCTATATGGTTAAGCTGCCTGATGTTCAACGTGGTCCAAGCCCAGCTCCACACCTTCTTCACCAAGCAAGGCAGCACAATGATCCGATCAATCGGGCCCCACTTCAAGCTTCCGCCGGCGTCGGTTCAAGGCCTCGTCGGCGTCACCATCCTCGTTACGGTCATGATCTACGACCGAGTCTTCGTCGCCGTGGCGCGGAAGGTCACGGGACACCCTTCCGGCATAACCACCCTGCAAAGAATCGGCTTCGGCCTATTCCTGTCTATACTCAACATGGTCGTTTCCGCAATTGTTGAGGCCAAAAGGGTCGACGTTGCGGCGAAACACGGTCTCTTGGACAGTCCTAAGGCACTACTTCCGATGAAAATCTGGTGGTTGTTCCCACAATACATGATTTGTGGATTGTCGGACACGTTTGCCGTGGTGGGACTCCAAGAGCTGTTTTATGCGGAAATGCCCAAGTCGATGAGGAGCTTGGGCGCGGCGGCTCATATAAGTATTTTGGGCGTTGGAAGCTTCATGAGTAGTTGGATAATTTCTATTGTTCAACTCATTAGCTATCGATTAACCGGGGAGGGATGGCTTAGGGACAATCTCAACCGTTCACATTTGGACTACTTTTACTGGGTGTTGGCTGGATTGAGCGCACTCAATTTGTGCGTTTATATTTGGGTCTCCAAGGGATTTGTCTACAAAGCAAATTATGGGGGTCGAGAAACAACTAGGGTGAATGATTCGGGATCTAAATGTATGAATGGAGAAGTATGATTAGATAACTATACCAAAAGGGAAAAAAAAAAAAAAAAAAAAAAAAAAAAAAAAAAAAAAAGAAAACTCCATGGATAAGCTAGGTGGTGGCTTTATTACATGTGGACTATCCTTCTCTTGTGCCATGCTACTGTTATGATCTAATTTTTGGTGTTAATTAGGTCCTACAACCCTTTTAAAATCTAGTTACTTATCTGCACCATGTTGATTAAGTTTTTCGTAAAAGTGGCTTTCCTCCAATTCAATACAAAGCAGCTAAATTTAGTTTCTAATCCAACAGAAGTTGATTGCCAAAATAATCTCCGCGTGTCCACCATAGAAAGTTTTAAAATTTAAATGAGAGAAAACTTTAGGAATAACACAAGAAGGGGGCATGTTAAAAAAAAAAAATTCTCACACTCTAATAAGACGACTTAATTTTTGCCACTATAAAGGACCGGTTAAAGGTAAACAATTTGTGTTTTCTCAGAATTGCCCATGACGGACACCAAGGAGTAATCTACTAGATAATAATCCGTAATCTATCAGATGTTGTCAGAATAAAAAATGACCTCTCACCGTAATCATCATCGTAGGCATCCGAGTAATCTACTAGATTAATATTAGTAATCTACCAGATTTTATCGTCTTTTCAACATAAATCACCGGTTGTCTCAATCGTCGGCGGCTTGCATGATCGGCAGAATAATCTAAGATATTAATACCAGTAAGCTACTAAACTAATTAACTAAATCCGGACATATTACTGATCGGCTGATGCCGTCTCCAAAATCAGTGGCAGAAATCTAAAGTCCATGTGCTATCATTGCCTAATTTTCTGTCAAATAAGCACACAAATTCTAATGTTGCTCAATACTAAAATTATATTTGGTCCTGTTAAACAAAGAATTAACAATCGTCCTCAATGGCTTTTTGCATTTGAAATTGTTAATGGTATTGTTATATAAAAGAAATTACTTTCTACATAAAAATAAACTCTTTTGCAGACAAGCATACAAGCAAAAAACTTACTCAAACATAAAGTTGAAGGAAGCATGACTCTGTGATATTATAAGCAGTTCAAGGAATGGCTCTTCCAAGTTTCCCATTAAAAGATTTCTCAAGTGGCGTCTAAATCACCTTCTTATATTGAAGGATTGTGTTTTCTTTACCACATAGGAACTGATTATCTTTTCTAAGTCTATAAATTGAAACTATAACTATAACTATAAACAAAACGAAGAGTAGATTTGTCAAACATAACTATTTCAATTGCAAGTGTCAGTGCAAAATTGAAGAGGGTTATAGAGTTTAGTTTATGGTAAGTACCCTATCAATGACTGTCATCTTCTAGACGGCACTGTGGTGGAGTCACTTGAAGATAAGTGGGGGCAGCCGTCTCCATTTAAATTTTTTTTTAAAAAATATACCTTTAAAAATTTTAAAATTTTACACATATATGCCTCAATTAAAATAAATGTATTTTTTTATATGTCCTCATTAAGATAATTTATTAAAAAAATTTAGTGTAAGTTTTTACTGAAGTGAAAGGCTGGTGCCTGCACATATGTATATTTGACTCATTTCCTCTCTTTAACTGCTTGTAGTTGTCAGTTTCTTCGCCTTCCATTTCTTCTTCAGCATTGTTTCGATTTCTTGAACTCCAGAATGACATCTTATCCAACAGTCGGCTAAATCCAGATTCATTTTTTCTGGCCAAAGTCAGGAGGAACAATACCAAAGTTTGACATGAATGGAGGTAGTCGAAAGAAACTCGATCGTTCTAATCCGATTGCATAGGGTCGCCTCCGGGTGAGCTCACTCTTAGATGGCTGTAAGTTGGACTGGTTCAGATCTAGAATTTGAGATCACAAGATTAACGTTTTAAGGACTGGCTCAAATTTTTAAAAAAGAGCCAACAAAAACACAGGGACATTGTGAGATCTAAACAAAAAACAAGAAAGTCTTTTTTTTTTTTTTTTTTTTTTTTTTTTTTTGAGAAAACATGAAAACATTCATCTAGTTAATGCTTGCCTTTTTTTTTTTTTTTCATTTTGTATTAAAAAAAGAGGAAAGAAAAGCAGAGAACATAAAGTTGTAACTAGTTCTAATCTTAAACTTATTACAGGTCTTACGTAATATAACACAAAAATCCTCTACGAATGAGTTTTAAGTTTGATTGTCTGACCCCATTTTGCATTTTATGGTTGAACTCGATCTACAATTTCATTGGTATATGAGATCAGACACAAAAAAAACTCAAAAAGCCACTAAAAAAGAAAGTTTGAAAGAAAGAGAATCGAAAAGGTTTTGTCAAGTTCATTTACGTGTGGTCACGAGTTAACTTCTAGACACAATATTATATAGTAATAAACTAATCGTATACGCTCCTTTAAACAAAATTAGGATAATAATTCTACACACGGCCAATACTGAGCAAATGACTAACCTGAAAACTATTTTGTTCTCTCTATTTTGTTCTTATCTCATTGTATTCTAGCTGAAATCCATACAAACGAATTACCTCAACTTTTCCACCGGTCATACTCTGCAAACAATCTACTAGACATTGAATGATGGATGAATCAATGTGGACTGTTAAAATTTAAAGTGCATTTGTTATGCTGAATCTAAAAGAAGTATTAACAATCCATATATTTTTTACTATTATCTAACACCTGAAAAGGCATTACACGGTACGACCAGATTTAACTAATTGTTTACGCAGTTTGTCCTTCTTTAAAAAAAAAATAACAAAAATCATAACTTTTAGAGTCCCAAAAATTCTAAGGATAATAAAGCAGAACTATATTATAATAGAGCTAAGTATACAGTACTTTACCAATAAATTACATGTTAGGAAATTTTATTTCCTATCATCTATTGTGGCAACATATAAATTGACAATTATATTATTACTATTTAAATTGATTGGATAAATTAAGTGGTCAATTTAGGAAAGTTCAATAAGTTTTTTAACTGAGTATGGACTAAATGGGTGGATATTAAATATTGACTCAATTAGGTTTAATGGGTGGTGCTTAATGGGACAATATATTGAGGAGCTTATGGTTATGGTCCCCAATACATCAAATCACATGGTAAGTTTTCACTCTTCCCTGTCACAAGATAAATCACTCATTCAGGAATCTTGTAATTTGACTGAGAAAGGCGATAATCCTAAGAACATGTTGTCAAAGAGATTTTCTGCTAGAGATTAAGGCTGCACCAATAGAGACGTGTATTTATTTTAACCTATTATCTTAACAATTTAGTCTGATGATACTGGATTTTAGGATTAAGGCCAACATTACATACAGTCAAAATTGTGAGCACGACCAACACAAATAAATTTGTTTTTTTTTTAATGGTTTGCTTCTTTTAAGAGACATAAGATAAACCGCACCTGAATTGAATGAGAGTTCCCCTTGATGGTATGAACAGCCCAGTTACTTGGTGACCAAGAAACGATCCATTCCCACATGAAAACTCCACCATGAATAACAACACCACCAATCTCCTCCTCAGTGACCGACGAGTGCAGCACCTCCTCCGTGCCTCCATTCCACACTAACAACACCACCAATCTCCTCCTCAGTGACCGACGAGTGCAGCACCTCCATTCCACATGGCAGCCTTGTAGAAGGTGATCAAGCCACTCGGCAGCATCAGGATGGCCGTGCTACATATTTCCAAATTCCTTCTTGCACTCGTTGCTTTCCAAGTGAAATACGGAGCCGGAGCTTTTGGATAAGGGAAATGTGTGGTACTATGATTTGAGTGTGCTAACATCATTTTTTTATCACTCTATTTATTAATATTTGTATTTATTATTTAACACGTAAATTTTATTATCTCATTTTATGTTTAAATAATAATATATAGAGTAGGCTAGAATTTATCTTATGTTTTTGTTGTTATTAGAACATAAATCAGGTCCGGGTCTTTTTTGTAATTCACTAGGCCTTGTAGAACTGTGCTATTCTTTAGCCTTGTATAGTTTACTCGTGTATTATTCTTTAGCCTTTTTTGGTATCATATGATTATAATGACTAATTTTGAAAACATTGGAAATTATTTTGATATCTTCTCAAAATATATAGTCATCAAATAAACAATAAATAATTTTTAGTACACAATGTTTATGAAATTCTCCATAACAATTTATTAGATATAAGAGAAATTATGAATAAATATTCTTTCAAGAAAACCTCATTTTTTTTACCGAACACTTTTTGGGTTTCGGAATTAGGTTGACATTTTCATCATCTTTAAAGGTTAAATTAAGTTAATTTAAGACATGATTTTAAGAAGTCGGAATTAAGTTAAATTAAGTTTTGTTAACGTTGAAAATTGTGGAAATAAATGAAGTATTGATTAGAGCATTGAAATAAAGGTTTATAGTTTAAGATTATTTCAGGCTTTTACATAAATTGAGATTTGAGAGGTGTTCATGTCGTAATTTCTGTTTATCAGACGATCTTGGTTTTAGCCTTTTCTTTTTGGTAAAAGCTACTTTTGTTTTCAACTTTACTACCATGTAGATTCGTGTTAAGTCGGGAAAAAAAAAAAATATATATATAT
>NW_010360916.1:412355-428603 GCF_000414095.1 Morus notabilis | reverse complement strand
GGGAAAAAAAAAAAATATATATATATATATATATATATATATATAATTGAAACACAAATTCCGTCTGATTTAGCCAAACAGGAATCGGTGGTTGCCTCATTTAAAATTTCTCAAGAGCAAAAAGCGACAAAATAAATAAATTAAATTTAAAAAAAAACAATAAACTAAGCAGAATAGCAGATGCACAATGTAGCATATACAAGTATAATCATCTCACCTCCGGTATTACTTAGCGTGTGTTTGGAGTAATTCGGATATAAACTGAATTATAATTCTAAATTCATAAACTAAATATCCTTTAAAAATGTAAAAACACTCTAAATAAATTAAACCAAAATCAATGTTTCCAACAACAATCCTCGTCCTACAAAACCATGTCCGAGAGAGTCACAATCAATAAATAAACCAAACCCCACAAGAACAATTACCAGATGCGCAACAACGTCCCTTTGTTACTTCCCAAGTCTCCGGTCATGGAATATTGCTCTGATCAAACTCAAGAAACGACAGATATTAACACCGGCCATGAAGCCACCAATAACAGTAGTACAATACCCCAGCAGAAACCCCCCAAGGGTGGCTGGAACGCCGCCATTTTCATAATCTGTAAGTAGTCAGTTAATTCCGCTTGCTTATAACTATATATGATGCTATTCTTCTCATGATTTTATATAATATCTTTGATCTCTTCTTCAAGTTGTGGAGATGGCGGAGAGATTTGCCTTCTATGGGCTGAACGGCAATCTCATCATGTACCTCACAAACGAGCTCCGCGAGCCAACCCCGACGGCGGCGAAGAACGTCAACACCTGGGTCGGCGTCACTTCGCTCCTTCCTCTCTTTGGTGCTTTTGTTGCCGATTCCTTCCTCGGTCGTTTCAAGACCATTCTTTTCGCCTCCATTATCTACTGCACGGTGCAACTAAACTCTGATCAGCAATTTCACTTATAATTAGTTAATTCTAATCTAATCGGTAAATGGTCTAATATATAATAAATATAACGAATTGTGTGTATATATTGCAGGGGATGAGTATGCTATCTTTATCAGTGTCGGTGATTCCTCGGCAGTACAGGAAAGCGGTTTTCTTTGTTTCGCTTTACACAATTTCGATTGGTGAAGGAGGGCACAAGCCATGTGTGCTTACCTTCGCCGCAGACCAATTCGGAGAAGATTCGCTTGAGGAGAAGAAGACCAAGAGCTCCTTCTACAATTGGTGGTCTTTGGGGATCGTCACTGGTGCCACTTTCGCCATATTTGCCGTCATTTATGTGCAGGTAATTCTTACTTTTTACTATATATATACATATATATATATATATATTGTTTCACCAAGACTATTAGATTAACTCTTTAACTCTGTTTATTATGCTCGAAACAACTATTATATATGTTTTCACAAGCAACTTTTCTTCTTCCCAAATTCTTTCCAAGTAAAGAATGGAATAATTTTCAAGTAACTTAAGCGCGAGAAAACTCTGTTCTTAGAACCATATGATATGTGTTTATACTTAGACTTGCTCTGTTTTCCGAAATGTACATAAGCAAAACAAAAAATAAAAAAATAAAAAGATGGTTTTCAACTTTTAACTCCTAAGTAGTTTAACATTTCGTTCATTTAATTAGTTATTTTGTTAATCTACAGGAGAGTTATCCAATTAACTCCGAATGGTTCAAAACCATTTTTTTTTTTTTTTTTGGTTTTATTATTATTGCATTGCAGGATAATGTTGGGTGGGGGACAGGGTTTGGGATGTTGGCAGGGGCGATGGCGGTGGCGCTTGGGGTGTTTGTGTTGGGAATCAGAAGGTATCGGACGCAATTCCCCCTCGGCAGCCCGTTCACTGCGGTGGCGCAGGTGTTTGTGGCTGCGGCTCGTAAGTGGAAATTGAACGAAGCCCGAGATGGTAATAATTGGGGTCTTTACTACGGGAATGCCCAATTCGAAGGGCAACCTAACAAACTTAGGACTTTGGCTCGTACACATCAGTTCAGGTATTTGCCTCCGTCCTTCAAAACATTTTTAAGTCACCGTTAAAAAATGCTTAGAACACCGCTAATATAAAACACTATCACTAATAAAAAATAAAATTTTATTTATGAATCTCATGCTGTGAAATTTATGGTGCGTCGTATTCGTATTATAATTTAAATCATAATTTATAATTTATTATAATATTTTCTCTCTTAAAAAATATATATAAATCGATAATAATTTTAAATTATAATTCTAAATCAATGAACTAAACTTTCACTATATTTTATTAGTGAACATCACCGATGATGCCTAATAACTTTACTTGTTACTGATATATTTTTCTTTTTCTTTTTTTTCTTTTTTTTCTTTTTTTCTTTTTAACTTTTGGGTAGCTAAAGGCAAAGCTCACTGAAAGCTTTATTATATACTACACTACATATGGACCGACTGAATTTTTCCTAAACGCAAAAGATGATAAGCGTTGGTGTGTGTGCCAATCAGAGATTTTATACTTTTCTGATTTCCTCTTCTTCTTATTTTCTTAAAATGATAATTTATCTCATAAAAATCTCCCATGATTTTTTATCTCCAAACTCGTAAGAGGATTAAAATGTATGAAAGTGTATAGTTTTTTTTTATGCAACAAACAATTTATTGATATTGAATCTTTTGTTATTAGTATTATTATTTTCTTGTTAGGAGTACTCGTTATGTAGGAAACTATTTTGTTTTGAATGCTCAAAAATATTTGTCATCCATTCCTGTCTTCATCAACAGAAATTAACCAAGTGCAGTAATAGTTAGATTGTTAGTCGGAAGCGAAAGCAAAACCTAACGACCTTGTTTAGAATTGATCTCATTTTTATTTTTTACATTTTTTAAGAAAAAAATAAAAACGTTTTTAAAATAGTATTTAACGCAATAAAAATAAAAAATAGAAATAAAAATGATTTTTTAATTTAATATAAAATAAGAGAGAAATAAAATATAACTTTTAGTCGTTTTTTATTTTTTATTTTCGTTTTCTCCTCTCTCGAGCAGAGAGAGAAAAAAAGATATTAATGAGTTTTTTTACACTAAAAATAATCTCTTGATAAAATTACTAAATGTATTTTTAAAAATAATTTATGTCTGAGATTTAAAACATTTTTATTTTAAAAAAAATAATAATAAAAAGAAAACTTTGGCCGCATTTTTCAGCAGAAGAAAAAAGAACATTATTGTTTTCAACAAAAGAAAAAAAAAGTAAAAAAAAAAAAGAAAAAGAATATTATTTTCTTTTTATTATTATTTTTTTCCTGTGGTGATTATGCTGCTATGCGCGTGCCACATGCCATAAGTATAAGGTGCCACAATCGCGAAGTTAAACTTGTCGTCTAGCTACTTGAAGGCACTAATAATGCCACGTTGCACTCTGCTCACATTATGCAAAACTCGATGTATTGAATAGCGTATTGAAATTTTATCAGTAAAATAAAAATATTTTATGTGTCACTTGTTTATGGATGCGGACTCGCTCACGCTAGTGCAAGCAACCTAAACCCTAGGCTCCCAATTTTTCAATTTTTATTTGGAGTTGTCTGTAGTCCCTTAATTTGAAAATGAGGGACAAATCTCTGTTAGTTAACGGGTTCATGTGTCAATCGTAATCAGTTAAAATATTAACGTAATTCTCTTATATTGAGTCATAATAGTTACTATTTTAAAAATTAGAAGTCGTTTTATAAACATATAGCAATAAACGACTGTTATGTACACTTATTAATAATAATTATATAAAAAATATTAAAAGGTATATCAATAAATGACTGTCATTTTCACTGTTAATGTTAGTCATTCTATCGTAACCGACTGTCATTTTAAACTTGAATAATATTATCGTGAAGAATTACATCTGTCATATTCTTTTTTTTATAGGCACATCTGGTCATGCATGAACATTTGTTTGGAGTAGTATATGATAGTGTTTTATTTGCCATATGCTTAAAAATAACTTATAATTTTTAAAATAGTAACTGTTACGACTTAATACAAAAGAATTACACTAATCATTTAATCGGTAACGCTAATCTTCTTTAACCCTTTTACGATGAGGGAAATTTTCCTCATAAAAAAGGTGAAGAACCACATATTAAGCCTTTTTTTTTTTTAGTTTTTAGTTTTTTTTTGGCTAATCACATAGGGCCCCAAATTAGTATATATTCTTCTAACCCGATTAAAGAAAAATATGAGAATCAAAATAAACGAAATCACAATTAATTAAGTCTTGTCTACAGGATCTTAGGGTCCGTTTGGGTCACGTGTTCAAGTCAGTAATTCAGATTTATTGACGGGAATTTTGTAAGAGAAAATTTTTGAATCCAGATTCTTTGTGAGATGAAAAAAGTTGTAACAGAATCAGAATAATGGATTTAAGTATAGGAATTAAACCAACCTTAAATTGAACGGGTGTTTCTTTTGTAAATATATATATATATATATATATATAGCTTCAATAATGTATATGTTATATTTTGATAGTGACTTAAGTAAATTGATCAGTTTTGACTGAAAAAAAAAAAAAAAATGGTTGGAAGTCAAATTTTCAAGTTACATAAATCCGAAAGTTAATTTCAATCCTTCGTCTCTCAGCTTAATTTTTTCTTTCAAGAAAAGAAAAGATAAAAGAACGTAATACGGACTATTGCATTATATATGATCATATTAATATGAATATATATAGTTTGTTTTATCATATCATATATTCCATCATATTTTTTACATAAGTTCATTGATCAAACGCTCCATAAAAACAAGTGCAGATTTTTGGACAAGGCAACGATCATAAACGACGTGGAAGCCTCAACGAAGGTGAAGAACCCATGGAGGCTGTGCTCAGTGAACCAAGTGGAAGAAGTGAAGCTGGTTCTCCGTCTGATTCCCATATGGCTAACCTGTTTGATGTTCCCCGTCGTCCAAACCCTCCTAAACACCTACTTCACCAAGCAAGGCAGCACTCTCATCCGGACCGTCGGATCAAGCTTCGAAATTCCCCCGGCCTCCTTCCAAGGCTTCGTCACCTTCACCGTCCTCATCACCATCCCCATCTACGACCGCGTTTTCATCCCGATCGCCCGCCGATTCACCGGCCACCCCTCCGGCATCACCGTGTTGCAGCGCGTTGGCACCGGCATATTCCTCTCTATTATCAACATGATCGTCTCAGGTTGAGAAATTTTCTAGACGTCCCTTTTTCTATAGCAAGTGCCATGCATAGTAATTAACGTGTGCATGCAGTGTAAAATTTTTGAAAATTCATTTTACAAAACTACTGGAAACTTTTACGATAAAAACTGTTGAATTAGTTTTGTAACGGTCTAATACGCAAGTGTGCACGTTAAAAATTTACAGGACGTATAATTGCATGTGAGACAGTTTGAAAAATCGATTCAAAAATTAAAACAACAGTTCTTACCGGCCGACAATAAAAAAAGGACATTTCCGATCGTAAAAATTCCACAAGTATTTATCTTTAAGCTCATTTTTGCAAAACTTGTGTGCCAGGTTTAGTGGAGGCCAAGAGACTAAGCGTTGTGAAGGAGTACAACCTTATGGACAACCCTAAAGCCACAGTGCCTATGAGGATTTGGTGGCTACTTCCGCAGTACATTCTGTGCGGTTTGTCCGATGCCTTCACTTTCATTGGTCTTCAGGAGCTGTTCTATGACCAAATGCCGGACGCCATGAGAAGCGTCGGAGCCGCGGCGAACATGAGCATAACCGGCGTCGGGAACTTCGTTAGCAACGCTATTATATCGGCCGTTCAGGGAATTAGCTCGAGGCACGGCGGCGCGGAGTGGCTGGGCGACAACATCAACCGTGCCCACTTGCATTACTTTTACTGGCTGTTGGCGGGGTTGAGCGCTTTAAATTTGTGTGCCTATGTTTGGGCGGCGAATTGTTTTGTGTATAAGAAAGTTGAGGTGGAAGAGGCGTCTGGGGAACACCTAAGTCTTACTGCTTGACAGATAATATAATGTGGCAATAATATGATATGATTATATTACAAAAAAAAAACAGGTATTGTTGACGTGTTTGGAATTGATTTCGTTTTTATTTTTTACATTTTTCGAGAAAAAAAAAAAACAGGTATTGTTAGCGTGTTTGGAATTGATTTCGTTTTTATTTTTTACATTTTTCGAGGAAAAAAAATAAAAACGTTTTCAAAACAGCGTTTGACACAATAAAAATAAAAAACAGAAATGAAAATGATTTTTTGGTTTAGTGTAAAATGAGAGAGAAATGAAAAACAAATTTTTGTCGTTTTTCATTTTCGTTTTCTCCTCTCTCGAGCAGAGAGACAGAGATATATATATTAATAGGATTTTTTATACTGAAAACAATCTCTAGATAAAATTACCAAACGCATTTTAAAAATAATTTCTGTCTGAGATTGTAAATTTTTTCATTTTTATTTTCATAAAAAAAATAAATTCATTTTAGAACGAGTTTTTAAACGTCGTTATTTTACCATCTTTGTTGTGTCTAGCTATTTGTAGACCAAGGGCTGCTAAATGCTGTTGACTTAGCAATATGGGGCAGATAAATAATTCATCAAAAAGGATGCTTGGTCCATCTTCAAGTTGGTTTGGATGTGGGGCCGTTGTTATTGATTTAGTAATGTGGTGTCTCTTATCACTATTATTTAGAGGGAGGCAAGTTATACCTTCTTGTTTTGTACCTTTGTGTGTTTTCGTATAATATTACTAGTTGAAAGTTAGTGCGCGTGTGTTAAGTTTGTTGGTTTTTTTTTTTTTAGTTATTGGATGTCAATTCTTTTTAAATATTTGTTTCAATTATTGAATTCTCGCTCTCTCTTATAGTACGTATATTCTAAGTAAAAAGAACCCAAAAAAAAAAAAAAAAGTTTGTTGGGGATATTGAACTAGCCAGTAATTTATTTATGGGCACATTATATGAAAATAGTATTAGATCAAAATATTGCAAGAAAACAATGTTTGAGTAGCTAGGGGTATATTTGAGAAAGTTTATTTTATCAAGGAAATTAATGGAAAAAATATAAAAAATGTATTTAAAATAATATTTATTGTCAGAAAATGATTAATATAAAAAAGAAATTTAAATAGGAGCACGTTTGAAAGAATTTTTTTTTAGTAGTGGCAAATTCGAAGGAAAGGTTAGTAAGGCAGCTTATAAATATATGATTTGAAAATTAAGCAAAGCTGCAAATGAACTTATATATTCACATTTTAACCAAAACGTGCATTTTTGTTCAATATTATGTATATATAGACACATGATCATTAGTGGGTAAATATAGAAAATTAATTAGAAAATACATACATGATAAAATAATAGTTCAGAGGGTCACGGGAAAAAAATGTTTACGAAACAGACACAATAAAATTGAAGTTTATTAACGGACAACTAAGGAAAAAAAATATATATATATTGAAACAAATTTTCTTGCACCAAACTTCAAACATTGATAAACTCATAAACATAATGTCCTATCATCAAGATTCATCCTAATTTAACATCATCGTCATAACAATAATGCAAACATCATATGTTCTTTGATGTTTTCCTTTCACATCGTTCCCCTTGGTATTGAAAAGCATCTATAGTTGCATCATAAACCTATAAGAAATTAATTAATACAATTAAAGAACAAATTTTTGTAACAAATCGTCAAAAAATTTTATTAGAAATTAACTAAAAAAAACACCAAAATTATTTTGAAGTTTGAAATTCCTATGTTTAGCTTTCATCAATTATGAATAGATCTTGGACGTTACAGTCAAGATCGACAAATAAATCTACGAAGAAATTGCATCATATAATATATATATGTATAATTTGGGCGTCCATGCATGAACAAAAGCTTCAAAACCTGGAGTTTAATTAGTCGAAAAAAATTGGTACTCTCGAATCAATATTATTATAGATATTGTTTGGAGAATAAGGCGTTCTACTGAAAAATGAGCTACATTAATTATTATTGACATTTCGAATGTGAACAACAACAACTTTTTTTCGCTCATATGATCACTGCAAAATTTATAAATAGGTTATTAAGTTGTTAATTGCCGTTGGGAAAATTGGGATTAAGCGGTAAAATTTGACGAGGAAAAAGAGAAAATAATCCAAAAACCAAAAGTAATTAATTCAAAAGAATCGATCTAAGGTGATGCAAACAACAAAAATTTTCCAGATAAAGTCTCATCACACTTCTAAAACTAATACATATACTGATGCTATTATTGTTAGGGTGCTTATGCGGTAAGATCAAGAAAAAATAAACTACCTATAGTTCTTTATTTTTGGCCATCAGATATGTACTTAAAACTATCTGTTATACATGTTTTTTCAATCTGATGTGATTATGACTTAGATGTAACTAATAGAGGTCGCCTAACAACGGGCGAAGTCTAATATCAGTATAGATGTCGCGCATTCATTTAAGCGATGTTCTTACCATTTGTTACAAAAATTTGAATTCTGCATGCTCTCTTCTTTTATGTATCATTTTGTACTTCAATCTCGGAATTAACTTTTTTGTCATGTTCTTCTCTATGCTCCCCTTTGAATTTCTTCATCACCTCAGATGTCAAAATTAGCATGCACAATTACTGCAAGGAGGAGTATATTTGGCACAATTATAACCACGGCAATGCGTCTCTTCTCTCTAAAGTCCATATTTCTACTTTTCTTTTTTTTTTTTGCTTTTTTCCTGGTTCAATATTTTTGTTAATGGACCTGAATTTATATACTTTAAATACAAGTCAGGCTTAATAATAAGGGACATTCTCCGGTACGCTAACATGCTGGTAGGTCCTGGTTTTATGTCCGTTGAATCTACATAAAATCATGTAAAAATAAAAAAGTAAGCAGATTTTATAGTTAAAAAAATCTGACACCGGCACGCCAGGCAAACAAAAGAATCTCCATAATAATAAAAGTAAAAATATAGTTTACATTATCATAATGAATATTTAAATTTAACCTTTGTGTATTAGCAAAGGGTCAATGTGGCCACGAAGACATGCAATTGTGGATTTTTTTTTCTTTTTTTTTTTTTGCCCCCTAGGCTTACAATTAATTGGCCCCCGGGGAACAAATTAGTTTATATCTTATGCGAAAGGATCGACATTTGTAATTATTTGGGTGAAATGTTTTAGAAATATTTTACTATGGCGTTAATTATATGTTGTATATTTAATATCATGTAATTACCATGCTACAGTTGAGATTTATAAGGAAAAATATACAGAAAGTAGTGCGTATTTATAATTTAATCAATTAGTTGGGGATAAAAACTTCTTAATGTATAAATTTATAAAATGCAAATTATTATGTGTCGAGCTGTTGCCATGAATATTCAGTAATTCAGAATTTTTGTGACTTTTCACTAAATTTGTGGATATGCTGCTAACAAAGTTTGTGACTTTTAATTTCACTGCATGGGTACTTATTCTTTGTACTAATATAAAAAAATAACGAGAAGTTTTTATATATCTTTACGTTAATTAATTTGAAGGATTAAGAACTTTTTATCAAATTAAACAATTAAGTGCACATTATAGAGAGTCAATACCCATCAGTAACTAGAAAAGCTAGTGTACATTCATCTAGCTAGTGGCTCTCACGCATAACCAAAAAAGACTGTTGTATCAGAAATTAAGATTTTCATACATTTAGGGTCCGTTTAGTTCGCTGATTCGAGTTTTTAATTCGAGTTGAAATGTGATTTTGTGTGAGAATTTTTTACTATAACAAAATTTGAATTCTAAACTCGAATTAGTGAAATAAACAGGACCTTAATTAATCATTTTAAGTCACTTTCTTTCAAGTCTGTAGGGGCATCACAACAATCTATAACATGCGTTAAAAGTCACACGACTTGGTAAATTCTAAATATATTGTAAAAACTAACACCTAGCTAGCATGAGAGGTAGGTTATGGGTTGTTTTTCCAAGACTACTACGTTGCCATTATTTAGATTAGTCTAATTATGATACCTTGTAATTGAAAATCTTTCAAATTTATTTGTTGATCTCTACACAATGAACAAAAAAAGCATACATTTGTTTTATCCATAGGTTTCTTTTCTTTAAAAAAAATACTTATGATATTTCCAATCCAATCTATATTAATTATATTGCAACCAATCCAATTAAAGATCCGTTTTTAAAATATTTCGTCCAATCTAACCTGGTTGATATTGCAGTCAGTTTAGATTTAGTTGGACCAATCGGTTTTGAGCTTAATTTATTTTGTTAAGCCGCGAATTTTTTTCTCACAGTATTTTTCTTAATTAAATATTTTCTGATTTGTTCATCAATTAAATAGAAATTAATAACTTTAAAAATATTTTCTGAAAACATTTTAATTTGTTTTGAATGTTTAATTTTTAAATGTTTTAAGTAATGTTTAATTTTTAAATGTTAAGTACTTTTAGGATTTTTTTAAAAAATTACTAGTTTATTGTTAATTAGTGAGAAGAATATAATGAACATTTTATATCCTAAAAATTAGTCTCATGGTACGAAAAGAATATTTTTTTTTAAAATGAATGTATCATTTTAATATTATTAAAAACAAAAGGTACTAGTGAGATATTTCATAACAATAGAGGGTACTAAAATAATTTTATCCTCACCTAAAAAAAATTTAAGGTTAATCTAACAAATGGTCCTTAAGGTTTACTTTCAATCTCACTTTGATCCATGACTTTTAAAACGTCTCACAATTGGTCTATGAGGTTTTACTATGTTTCAACTCCGTTCCTTCTGTTAGTTTAGTGTTAAATATTTGATGAAATTTGTAGAAATTAGATACCAAAATTAGAAACATATAAAGTTTAAAGACTAAAATAAGATAAAAAAATAAAAGCTAATTTCCACAAATAATCTCAAATTTTTTGTTATTTCTAATTTTAGTCTTTAATTTACACAGAGTTCAGTCAATTTTAATACATAATTAATGAAAAGACCAAAATTAAAATAAAATAAAACCGACCAACCGTGAGACGTTTGTAAAATCACAGATTAAAGTGGAATTGAGGACAAACTTTAAGGACTAAAATTAACCCATGATTTTATCCCATAAAAATAAGGGATTTCAACACAAAATGCCTTTTTTGTAGGATGTTTTTCATAAACAGCCAAAGTTTTGTAAATTACAAAAATGGTCATTTTTATTAACTCAGTTGTCAATCATTGATTGACTCAGCAGTCAATCACTGATTGACTCATGTTTATCACTGATTAACTCAATTATTCTTTATTATTAATCAACATTTGTTAATAATTAATCAAAATCAAAATAATTTATCAATTTCAACCAATAAAATACATGTTTACTAATGACAAATCATTGTTAAACTTCAATAAATAAATAAACTTAAAAGAAATTCAATAACCGTTCAGACCAGTGCCAATCTGAATGGTAAGAAAAAAACACAATCCACACATGTCTCTCAACCATTTCTAATTGTTCTTACCTGTATCAATCTGAATGGTAAGAAAAATTCAAAAATCATACTATAATTTTTAACCATTCTTACTGTTACCAATCTAAACAGTAAGAAAAAAACACAATCCACACTTGTCTCTCGGCCATCTCAAACCCTTCTTACTGGTACCAATTTGAACAGTAAGAAAAAAAAACACAATCCACACTTGTCTCTCAACCATCTCTAACCGTTCTTAACGGTACCAATCTGAACGGTAAGAAAAAAATACAATCCACACCTGTATCTCGGACATTTCTAACCGTGCTTACTTGTACCAATCTGAACGGTAAGAAAAATTCAAAAATCATACTATAATTTCTAATCGTTCTTACTAGTACCAATTTGAACAGTAAGAAAAAAACACAATCCACACATGTCATTAGCCATCTCTAACCGTTCTTACTAGTACCAATCTGAATGGTAAGAAAAATTTAAAAATCATACTGTAACTTAGTTCAACATCCAAAAAAAGTTGTAAAAGTCATTCTTGAGCAAACAAAAAAAAAGTTATAAAAGTCATCAATTAAATATACATTAAAAATGTTATATTTAGTGTAATCATGGGAGCCAATCATTATGGTAAATCTCGACCGCCATCTTCTCTCGGTAGAACTCGATAAAGTCATCATTTATTGTTTCAAACGACATGTCTTGCATATCAAACTCAATATCATTTACTGTGTTGACGGTGCAATCTCCCATGTTTTAGACAACATATATTTTAGTTTCTACAATTAAAAAAATTCAATTAAATATTAAAAATGAGAATTCAAAGTACACTTACGTAGAATTTTGAGGATGACCGCGCGGGCATCTAAATGGCCACGGTCTATTGAGGTGATTTTCAATTTTCTCGAAAGATCCCGATTCACGAAGTATTTAGGGAATGATCTTTGTAAATGACGCTAAATGTGTACCCATAACCTTGTCCGTATAGCATCCCAAACTAGAATAAAAAACAACAAACTCTCGACTAATAAAGTCAGCCTTCACCGCAACCCAATGGGTATCGTTGATATTGAAAGGGAAATACAATGCCTTTGCACCCTTCCAAGATTTCTCTAGTTTGGGAAGCTTGCCATGAACGTACTTCATAATATCGTCATCAATCCTTTCATTTTTAGACTTCAACAAAAGTAATTGTATGAAAAGATCATCCAACACAAACCTGTCTTGGTTGAATACGTTGGGATACTTTCGCGGCCTCTTTATAATTCCATACATGGCCTATTCAAGATGCTGCATAAAGGTACTAGGGGCATATTTTATAAGATAAAAATTGAAAAGAACATAAACGTCACCTATTCGATAAGTGATTTACCTCGTTAAAAAGCCATGTATCGATCGCCTTTATCTGATCAAAGAACAACTAGTTTCGTTCTACCTTACAATCAACATGAGCCTTAAGCTCACATATCATCCTGATACAATCCCCAAATGTTGTAGTCGGCAGAGGTCTTGCTGTATTATCTGTAGGGACTTCCTCACGAACTCCCTCATCTATAATATCTTGACCACCGTCTTGGTATTCTCCACAGACTTTTTCATGTGTAACAGCTTGAGTTTCCTCTCGGTCTCCTACACGGATTCCCTCATCAAACCACTATCACGAAGAAAGTAACGACAACTTTCTACATCATTGCGCCAGATGTCCTCAAAGTATATACTAGGTCCGGATTGTAGGAGGGTCATCCACTGGTCAACAATGGCATTGGGGGTTTTACATGAGCAACAAACCCCTACATGTGCGCGCTTACAACTCCTTTGTGGTCGGCACAAGGATGCTTTTTATTTCTTGCAACTTAAGAACTTAGAATTAATGACCAATATCTACTTAGGGAAAAAAACCTAATATGTATGATACCAACCATCGTATCTCCTACTACTTGCATAATGTGCTCTAACTTTGGCGTCTGTTTTTTCTTATACTTTGTTATCCATCGACAAATTCTTGATAGGGGTCCTGTGATATCGTCCCTCATATGTGTAAACTCTGGTGAAAGGGTCATGATACACTTGAAAGGTAATAACTACATAAATTAACAATTGCAATTCATATGTAATAAAACATCTAAAGCAAATTAGATGTTAAATTTTTACATTTAAGTAAAATTTACTCACCATAAGTGGCAGAATGAACCCAGGACAACCCCGCCCTTGCTGATCCTTTTTTGTATCAAAAGCATTTGAAAGACTTCTTTAACAAGTCTAACTTATCCACATGACCCATCAAATAATTAAAAGAATGTCTCTCCAATGGAAAGACACGACAAGCATCTAGGTCGTCAACAATTGCAAGGCATTTTTCATCAATGTGTGTGCCATCCTTCTCATTGCTCACTAAGACCGAGCATAAAAAATACAACACCGTCATCTTTAACTTGTCTTTTATGCAGATTGAATAATCTCTTTCTTTAGTCAAATCGCCTCGTCTCCTCCTTTTGTTATGATCTTCTTCCGGTGGGATCACCATGCTTTCTAATTTCACTTTCACGTCCTTTATTGTTATCTTTGTCTTCTCTGAAAAGTTTCTATTTAGGAAATCGTCACTACCTATTTTTTCCCACTCGTCAGGATAAGCGGCACAATTGAGTCCACTTATCAATGCATGTTCCATTAGAGAGTATTGAATTGGTATGCCGTTTATGATGAACTAAATTTCTTTTTTCTTTATCGTTACGAACTCACGGCATCTCAACATCCACATTTCCATCAAACTCATGTTAATGTGTTTGGGAACAAAAAAAAGATGGGCGAATTGAGAGTCCATGAACTATTGCATCCCATCCGGTTAATCACTTAAGGCTTTACTAATAACTTTTACAGTTTCTCTCAAGACACGCTTTGTTGTTATCTTACATTTAAAGTTCATGCACTGCTAAGATAATTTGAATTTAGGCCGCGGGACATTGCAAGCCTGCAATAATCATATTATATGTACCAATTGATCAAAATCTTAAGCCTTAACATCAAAATTCACATGTCTGAGCAAGAAACCACATATCAAAATGAAGGGATGTACATTGCTTATCGATAGTCGATACTGCGAATTATGGTACACTACAAACTACAAAGCACCACATTACACGAAAAGAATATTATTTGGACATAATAAACAAATTTTTATGTTTTATTTGTGTACCTATTGACAGTATACATAAAAATATAAATATATATGTATCTAGTCCTAGATATTTCTTGAAAAAAAAGAAAAAAAAAAAGAGAAAAAGTATTAAGATACATACACGTATACGACTGAGGTTCCAGAAGATAACTAAGGTATGAGTTGTCAACTCAATACCAATGGAACTAAAAAATCGTGGGCTGTTCTATGAGATTTTCTTATTTTTGGTTTCCTTTTCTCAATTTATTTGTTTCTTACCGGAAAAGAAAATTCACAATTTTATAGGCATGAAAGTGGAAAGATTATGAACAAATTGAGACTAGCATGTGACTTGGGAGTTGAATTATAATCTAACTTATCCGCAAAGAAAAACTCAAACTCTGCATTTGTAATCAAGTAACTAAACTTAAATTTTAGTAAAGTGGCAAAATCTTACTGATGGTTTCAAGGTCGTGATTGTGGTGTTTTTACTGTGTTTAGAGTGGTTAGCATTGATGGTGGTGGTGTCGAGAGTGTTTGGTTGTTGTCATTAGCTGGTTGGGGTGGAGTCGCACTTATTCCTTCAGAGTTATTTTCTGACTCTATGTTTGACAGCTCCACATTTCGACGGCGTTGGATCAGAGGGGGAAAGGAGGTCGGTGTGGTCCGCTTTCGCGCCATATTCAGAACGGTCAGAGTGGAAGGGGCCGGTCAGAAAGAAAAACAATCAGAAATCTACTGTTCGGAGAGGGTCGAAATGTTACCAGTTGGAAGAGTGGCCGTCATTTCAAGCAGAGGTTGATTCAGCGGAGTAAGAAGGTCGAAATTTGTGTGGCCGGAGATGTGGTGGAAGGCCGGCGAGTGAGCGGCAGAGAAAGAAGGATGAAGATGTTAGGGTTGTGTTGTGTTGGGTCCTCCCGTAAATCTGATTTGGTTTTTGAGTTTTCTTTTGTTTTTTTTTTCAATTTTAAAACAGGAGTATGAGTATGAGAATGTTTGGTTCATGGATTCAAAACTATAATTCAGAATCATTCTCGGTTTACATGTGTTTTTTGAGAGAAAATATTGTAGCAAGCCACGAACCATGATCCGAATCATGACACGGATCCTTACTCTAAACACAAGCTTAGGGCCCATTTAGTTTGCTGATTCGAGATTTTAATTCGAGTTGAGATATAACTTTATGTGAGAGCTTTTTACTGTAGCAAAAAAATTAGACGTGACTCTTTTTAAAAGCTTTTTACTATAACAAAACTCAAATTCTAAATTCAAATCGGTAAAATAAACGAAACCTTAGTGGACGTTTAGTTCGTGTATTCAGAATCATGATTCATAATCATTCTCGTTTTACGTGTATTTTTTTGAGAGAAAAATACTATAAAAAACTATGAATTATGATTCAGAATCAGCGATGAATACAAGAAACAAACATAGGGTGCGTTTGGAATTGATTCCAAAACGTTTTTGTTTTCTGTACGAAAATGGAAATGAAAACGTTTTCATTTTCATTTTTGAATTATTTCTGAAAATGCGTTTGGTAGTTTTATTTAGAGATTGATTTCAGTTTTAAAAAAAATTGAAACTGCGTTTGGTGGTTTAATTTTTGAAAACATGTAATAATATATTAAATAAATATTATTATTAAATATA
>NW_010360916.1:389805-412114 GCF_000414095.1 Morus notabilis | reverse complement strand
GGGGGCGTGGGGCCGGCGGCAGCGTCCGACGATTGACGATAGCCACCGAGCGACCGCATCTCCGGCGACGTCTCTCTTTGTCGTCCTTCATCTCCGGTGTCCTTCATCTCCGGTGTCGGTGTTGATGTCGGAGTGGGGGAGGGGGCTGTCGGGGGTGGTGGGCAGTGGAGAAGAGAGAGAAGAAAAAAAAAATGAAAACTGTTTTCAGAAGAATGAAAACGAAAACGAGAAAACGGATTTTTTTTCGTTTTCATTTTTTCACAAAAAGACAAAAATGTTTTTATTTTTGTTTTTTGAAAAATTTTGTGCCAAACACGTTTTTAAAATGTGTTTTCATTTTTTAACTTCAAAAAACGTGAAAAACGAAAACGAAAACAAAAACAGACGGGCCATAATTTTTGCTTAGTCTATGCGTTTAAAAATAGAAGAGAAATAAATCAAAAGAAAAATATTTTTACACAGGGAGTTATTGGTTAGGAGGAGTTTCATTTGCAGACCCACCAGTCTCCCCTCTCTCCGACAGAAGCCCTCTCTTCCAACGGCGCCTGCAAAGACGGCGTCATCTCGCCGACTTCAGTCCGCCGCCACGATGGCGCCGGCATAATGGACTCCGTCACGGACTTCGCCAAGAGATCCACTGATTAATGGGAGGAAGAGCATGTGATTTATGTCGGTTGGTTTGATTTTCCGTTAATTGTGGCTCCGGGTTTCCACTTCTTCATCATCTTGTTGCTCGTTTATCAAAGAGACTAAAGTCGCTGAAGATCTCGGATTACATGCGTTTAAGAATACTCAGACTTCTTCAAAAACAGGTTTCTCTCTAGTCTTTGGGGGTTTTTTTTTTTTTTTGGAAAAGGGAAATCTAATTTATACTTTATGGTTATTACCAATATGATTATTGTTATCGTTAATATTTTCTGAATTTTGTGTAAGTTATTTTTATGTCTACAATTTGGAGAGTTCATATTTGTCGCGAGAATATAGAAGAGGTGTTTGGGGAAGAAGAAAATGAAGGAATTTTCGAGGAAACAATAGATTCGGAAATTGGAGCAAACAAAACCATAATCTCATTCACTTTTTTCTCTCTTGATTCCAAAATCACCCAGTTTAGGGACTTGGATTTGCTTGTTTCGAAATCAACCAGATCACGAATTTTGATAATTTGAAGGTTGGTTTCTGGGTTGTCTGAATTCTTTGGAATTGTTGATTGCAAGGAAAATTTGATAATTTGAAGGTTTCTGAGTTGTCTTGAATTCATAAAATTTGATAATTTGATAATTGTTGCTTGAATTGTTGGTTTCTGGGTTGTTGAGATTCTGAGTTTTGGATTGCGAGGAAAATTCTTGATTTTAAGGTTGGTTTTTACTTTCTGGGCATACTAAACTATTGTTCTTCACTCTCAAAAAAAAAAAAAAAACTATTGTTCTTCAGGTTTTTTTTTAATATAGGCTACAATCCAGTGTGAATGAGACTACGTAAACGTTCACTAAGATTTAATATGGATCGTTGGATTTCACCGTATCGGTAGGGGAAAAAAGCTCCCCCTACCATAGACATGCCCAAAAAATATAATAGAAACAGGCCTAAATTGTAGGTTAAAACTTTGGGGCCTTAAGCAGCCGCTTAACCTGCCTTAGGGTTAAGCCGGTTCTGTAGAAAACGATAAAGTGACAAGGAAAAGGAGATTTCATTAAGTTGTTGACTATAAGAATGAAAAGAGCTTCAATTGTGCTCGTCATTAGTGTTTCAAGTTGAAGTTGGGTTTATAGATTACATTCAAGTTTTGTGTCCGAAATTTTAATTTGAAGTTTAATGTATGAAATAGAAATTAGTTTATGGAATTCGTTCTTTGTGGAGTTTGTTAAAAATTGGTTGATGTTTTTGGAATTTGTTCTGTTGAAAATTGCTATTGTGATTTGTGGTTGATACTGGTGAAAATTGTTATTTTTATTAATTTGGGTGTTGAGCTATTTGTTTATCTTTTGTTGATTATGTTTACTATTTTTGGGAAATTGATGTTAGTTGATTAGTTTCATACTTGTTGGAAATTGGTGTCATTGTATAGTGTTTGATTTTTATTTTTTTTATTTTTTTTATATCAGAATGGCAAGCAATATGTCCACAACAATCGACTATCTGATTTCAGACACTGTAAATGTAATTTTTTTTTCATATTATGACTTAGTTACGAATATGTAGTTTTTGTCTCCATATATGCCTTGAGGCTTACGCCTCGCCTCGATTAGACAAAACACGTTAGTTCCCAATTCCGCCTCTTAAAACTATGAGTTTTCTAATGATTTTCGTGTTAAATCGTAAACCTCCCGATGCCATTCGAAAAGACCATGTCAGAGATAGAGGGAGTTTTGAGGTTTTGACTTTAAAGAGGGCCTTAGGGTTATGAGGTTTGTTCCCTCTTTTTATTTGTACTCCTTACTAGAGACCGGAATTTAGATATTAGTTTTTAAAAATATCTACCCAGATCCAAGTGATCTGTGTTGTAAATTTTTGAGGACCTCTCTTGCCTTATTAAAGATATATTGTGTCACATAAACTGTCTGGAAGGCCTGGAGAAATTTGTAGCATCTACAACAGATACGAATGTGATATCTAGTTCTGTTCATTTACCTATGTCACATAAACTATCTCTCAGAATTTTGTATTTCATTGCTGAACAGGGAAGCGGCTTTTTAATACAAGGGAAAGAAGAGAATTCCTGATTTGCTATGGCAGCGTCTGCTAAAACTCTCACGGCTAAAACTAGTTCTATGAATGGAGAATGGACAGTTGTCCTACCTCGTCGTGGCAGAAAAAGAACCTGTCCAATAACAAGAACTCGGGAACAGCAACAACCAGTCTCTTGGGCTCCAACGGATTTTGAAGTTAATTCCCTTAGAGAATCAAAACTGAAGCAGAAGATGCAAATCTGTATGAAGAAACTCGAGACTTCCCAATTCTTTCTTACTTTACTGGATCAGATTCGATCTCCAGAGATCATCCAGTGTTTTCACAAGGTGTTAGGCTCGGAGTTGAAGATGCAGATGGTTATATATGGCATAGGCAGTATTGAATCATACGAAAATCCTCGATTGCAGCTGAGCCTTGCTCTTCTGTTAAAGAGTAAGTTCGGCTGGATTGGGGACATAGAGGTATTTGATCCTATTCTTTCCGCGACAGAATCACGGGTTCTTGAATTTCTAGGTTGTTCTGTCTTATCAATTAATGAGCAAGGTCGGCGAAAGGTGCAGAAGCCAACAATGCTCTTCATGCCGCATTGTGAGGCGGAGTTATATGACAATCTGTTGCAGGAAAACTGGAGAATTGAGCACTTGAATAACCTAGTAATATTTGGCAATAGCTTTGAGAATTATGAGCAGTTTGTATCTGAGTTTAAGAACTCAACTGTTGCTTCAGCAAGGCATATGTTGTCGGCTCAAAAGTTCACGGAGGAATTCAAAATTCAGACAGTTTTAGATGATTATTTTGGTGCTTTTCACGATTCAAGCTGGCATTTTTTCAGCCCTGTTATCGAGCCAGGGCTGCAGTATGTCAATTCTTGATGGAAACATTGGAAACTTGATTATGATTGAAAATAGTGCTGAGATTTATACAATAAATTATAACTTCCATTCATTCAATTTTCTCGGCATTGGATGTAAAGATTTTATTTAATGACGGAGAATACTATTTGGCGTTTTTAGGGGAAATTTTATGAATTTCCTTTGATTGTCACGTAAGTCAACATGTCAAATGTAATTGTTGTGTTTCCGATCCATAGAACATCACCAAATCCGACTGCTTTCGTGAAGATCCTTTTAATCTTTGGAGGGAATGAGGTTTGTTATATTATTTATACCTCAGTGTGTGGCGTTCCCTCCGAATAAACAAGTTTGGCGTTAAAATTCAGCTAAAAAAATAAAACCAAAAAAACAAAGAAAAGATCAGTTGGTCTGATTATTGCCAGTTGTTTTCAGCGTACATGACATGTAGAAGCAACAAAGGTAAGGTTCACCTCTTCGACCAGAGGGAGGTTGGTTGGACTTGGCGAAGCAGGTGATCAATTTTGAGTTTATGACTCCGTTTATTTTACCGATTCGTGTTTAGAATTTAAGTTTTATTACAATAAAAACTCTTAAAAACAGTCATGTCTAACTTTTTTGTTATAGTAAAAAGCTCTCACATAAAGTCACATCTTAACTCGAATTAAAAATTCGAATCAACGAACTAAAGGACTCTAAAGGACTCTGTATATTCATATATATATATATATATATATTTAGATGAGGTTTTAATAGTTATTTTGATGAAAATACCATGCATTCCGTTTCAATTTTCAACCGTTATTCACCTCCTGACCACGACCTCCATAAAGACGCTCGGTAAAAATAAAAAATAAAAAAAAGAACCTTTTTTTATTAGACCTAAATTTTAATGATTTTTAAGTTAAAAGGGTTAATTATCATGAATAAAAAGAATAAGAAAAATATTGTCCAATTTAAAAAGTTCAGGGGCCGTCCGTAAATAATAAAAATAAAATAAAATAAAAAAACCGGGACTTCTCGCATTTCTGGCAAGGCTTTCGCACGCACGGCGCACCAGCTGCTCACCATTCCTTGCTTCCCCAATCTCACTTAGAATTTCTCTTCTGAAATTTACAAGGCCAGTCAACAGTGAGATATTTAAGAGTTGATTCCACGCGTATGGGCTCATCTATATGTTTATGAATTTTTTTTTGTTGTTGTGGTGTAAAATTTGGTCTTCACATTGTGTCGTTTGCGTTTGGAACTAATGCATTGCGCACCAGATGTTTGTGAAAATGCTTGAGTTGGGATTTTACTTGTATTTGTCTAGTTTGATATTTGGATTGTGATGTTTGCGTTTGGAACTAATGCATTGCACACCAGATGTTTGTGAAAATGCTTGAGTTGGGATTTTACTTGTATTCGCTTAGTTTGATATTTTGATTGTGATGTTTGCGTATGAACTAATACATTGCACGCCAGGTGTTTGTGAAAATGCTTGAGTTTGGATTTTACTTGTATTAGTTAAGCATGGTAGTTACTTATATTTGTCTTAATTCATTTTGTTTCCCATTTTCTTTCGGAAACTTGTTTTTGCTTATTGTCATCAATTTTCTTCCTGTACTCTGTTCGTCGCCATCGAAAGAAATTTCGAGTTGCAGAAAGAAACGTGAACATGAGAAAACTTGCAACTATGTTCCTTGTTCATGCCCCTTTCGAGGCTGCAGCTTTATAAGTTCATCGAAGGCGCTTTTTGTCCACTTCATCCGCAAACATCCTTAATCTTTCCTCAGATGTTAAATCTTTTAATCATAGCACTCAAGGCACTACAGATGTTCACCTATCCATGTCTTCATTGAACTTTGTTGTGGTTCCAATAAGCTTCTTTTCAGCCTCATATCATCCAACTTCATTATAGCTTCTGTTAAAGCCTTCGCATATGGAGTGCTGGTGTTGGTGTTGGTGCTGTTTGAGCTTTCAGAAAATTATCTGATTCAATTCTGTTTCATTTGCCAAAGTTGTGGATGACTTAACTTAACTGATAACATTGACGAGTGCATATTTTTGTGCCTCTTATTAGCATGTGGGCTTTTTATTGTGCTAAACATATTTTCCTATATTTACGATGAAATTTGAATGCTTCAATATTTTTCCTTTCTTTAGGGCTGGTTGGCTTTCTATGTTTGATGTGATTGCCTTCAGACTGGGGCTGGTTTTGTATTACTCTTTAGGTTTCTTTCTTTCTTTCTTTCTTTCTTTCTTTCTTTCTTTTGGGCTAAACAATCATCATGTGATAATTGAATCATTTAACAGTCTTTTTTTAATGGTTTATTAACTGAAGGGCTATGCCGCTATGCCGACACTTGGGTGAAGTTCAGGGGATACTCTGACACTTTGAAAGTTGAGGGGCTACCATAACACATTTAAGCCACCCTCGTGGTTTTGATACATATATATATATATATATATATATATATGCACACATATATATTATTTTACTAGTTGGTGCTCTTCTCTAGCTTTCACAAAAGAAACTAGTGTTGGCCTTGCTTGCAGTTAATAGTAGAGCAACTAAATTTGAAAGCGAAACAACAAAAATGATGGCTTAATTTCTGTTTGTTGGAGATGGTATGGGTCTTAATTGGTCCAAAACTTTTGATTGTGTGTTCTTTTGTTTCTTCCTGGTTATGATACAGAAAATAAACAGGAGTAGGTTATTCAGTCTTATGCCCTTTTAATCAACTTTCTCTGTAGATGGTGGTGAAATTCTGTGATACGCTGCCTTCCAATCTTTCCAAACATGTCATTGTCAAGACTTTCTAGAAGAGCACATCTCTTGCCATACCTAAAACATTTACATGACGTGCCTCTTGCATCCAGGTAGTTATGTTATAGGACTAGAAATGATATTTAAAGTTAGATCTTGAGTTTAACACGGCTTAACCAGTTACTCCATGCTTCACTTTGTCTTTATGGAATTTGGTCACCCAAATTTTTTCAAGGGGTGTTTTTCTCGAGATTTAACAGATTATTATGACATATCTTTCGAGTCACAGCTTTTTTACTTGATGAATTCCGTGACCTTTGTTTTCTTTTTATTGATTCAGGTGTTTACCTCATGACTTAGTCTCATCAAGTTATAGTTTCACCAGGGGTAATAATGGATATTGGAGGCCTGTTGGATATAATATATGGAGAACAGAGTTAATACATGAATTTAGTACGGGTTCATTTGATAAGTATCGCCAAGTTTCAGCACATGCTACCAAATGCTTCAGAAAACCTTATTCTTTGTTCAGTCAGCATCACTATGCATCTGTTGCATCTAACGATCAGAAATCAAGGAAGATGCTTCTTTATCTTACAGCACTGGTGTTCGCAATGGTGGGATGTAGCTATGCTGCTGTTCCCCTATACAGGAGGTTTTGCCAGGCAACAGGGTATGGGGGCACCATCCAGCGACGTGAGGTCCGACTTTAGCTTTTAACTTATTTTGGGGGTTTTTTTTTTTTTCCAACGCGTAGATGTTGATATGCATATGCATATTTATGTATGTGTTATATATGTACAGTGAGAGAGAGAGAGAGAGAAAACAAACACACGCATACATGTTACTTTCTTTTACATTTAACACAACTAATTCCAACTGAAAGAGGGAATTGTGAGAAGTTGAGGGCCTTTTCCTTCTCTCTCTCTCTCCCTCTCTCTCTCTCTCTCTGTCTAGAATTGTATTAGAATATCAAAAGTGACATGGGAAGTTGTGCTCTTTTTGAAGGAGTAAAGGACATGATTGCTAGAGCCCTGATATATGCTAAATAAAATGTTTTGCGTAATTGAGTGGCGAGGTGAAGCATTTGAGCATCTCAAAATGTTACTAATGTAGCTAATAACAATTCTCAGGAAACTGATCTGAAAGAGTATGCATGTACAGTATCTGAATAAATAGAAATGGTAGGAGAAAGTATACTTGGGAAGGTCAAAAGTATAATGAGAAGTATCCTCCCAGAGGGATATGTTCATATTTAGGAGGTGTGGACAACTTTAGGTTGACTTGTATCCATTTTATATCGCATATGCTTTTGGGAATTTCACCTTCAGGTTCTGTAAACTTGTAAATTCAACGATACTCTTTTTTTTTTATTTTTTTTGGGTAGAGTGTTGAAGAAAAGATTGCTCGGCATGCTAATGATGGGACAGTCACTACAAGGTCTGCTCTAGAAAAGATTGTTCTTCCTCTTTTTTCTCCCTGTTATTTATTTCTCATCCTTGTTTCTTTTCTTTAAAAAAAAAAAGGAATGATCTAACTTTGGTCTTCGCAATCATTTTGGTGTATTTTGTTTTTCCAACTACCATATGCATTGTCATCTTAAACTAATATGTTCATTTGCTTTTGCTAGCTGTAGGAATTTTTTTTCAAAAATTCCTTTCCGCATACTTTATCTTATCCTACTTCTGGACTATCAAGCGTGCATCTCATGTTCCTTATGTTTGATACGTTTTTGCTCTCTAGTCTCTACATTAACCTTATGATTATATTTTAAAGTTTACTTTCTTAGACTGGTTATAGTAAATTAATTTGAAGACCAAGAAAAGATTTACTGTTCAGCCGTTTCATATATCAAATTGCATTGTGATTATAAGTGATGAATCTCACATTTGGTTGAATGGATCTTATAAGATTTAATAATCAGTTCAAAAGCAATCAGGATAGTTTCCTAATGAGAGTTGGATTTATGTTAATCATTAAAAGGCATTTGTTTTTCTTAGCTTAATCACATTTTTTAAGAGCTATAAAATGACAGGTTATAATCTAACATTACTTTCAATATGGTGGGAGTTCTCTTTATGGTTCCCAGTGGACTTTGCATAAAAAACGTGATGAGTTGTGCATTACTCACACCACCTCCAATCTCTAGACACAAGCACGCGTCTTTGCTATATGACCACGTTGGACTAAATTACTGTTACATAATTCTCAATTCCTTGAAACATCTGTACACAGACAGCTCTGATAGGACCGAAGTGACTTGATTCGGGATTTAACTTCACTTATCCTATATTATTCTAGCTTTACAAGTATTCCTTATTTAAGATGTTTCTTTTCTATAGCATTTATATTCTCTTTTCCGTACAGGGAGATAGTGGTCCAGTTTAATGCTGATGTGGCTGACGGGATGCCATGGAGATTTATTCCTACACAAAGAGAGGTCCATCCTTTCGGCAACTACATGCACCACTGCTATTTCAAATCAGGAACTCTATTGCAATTTGAGTGCTCTATGCTAATATTTTTGCTTTATTTTCTATAGGTAAGGGTTAAGCCTGGAGAAAGTGCTCTTGCATTTTACACTGCTGAGAATCGAAGTTCAACTGCGATAACTGGAGTATCTACATATAATGTTACTCCTATGAAGGTACTAATCAGTGCTGTTTCTTTTCATGCAACTAAGGGATGAGTGTAATTGCTGTGTTTTCTTCTTGTGTTTTGATCCATAAATAAAAACATTTGCTTCACTTGTAAATTGTTGAGTATTATCTCAGTATCCAATGTAATGTCAGTGTAAGGATGGTTTTTGTGTTAACAAAACTGAAAGATATGGGCTGTTATCTTTGTCATTATTCTGTCGGTGATTTGCATTTTCTTTTCTTGAATCTCAAACCTGGCCTTTCAGGCAGCCTTTATTTAGTCAGGATTTTGAGTAGACTTGTATTCAAATTCCTGTGTTGCCCGGCTCGCAAATTCCTCCGCACACAACCCAGCTAAGTGGTCATCACAGATGGGCTAAATGGTTCGGATTGACCGATATTATGAGAGGAGAGTTGGTGGGAGAGGGGGGCGTTTGGTTTTGTGGTTGTGTGTTTAGTTTCAGTTTTTGCTGATTTCAACCAGTATTTAAATCTGGATTGGGATCTTAAACAACCTTTTCAACTGTGGTCATCATTCAAATTGGCTGAAATGGGTTTGAACCTATGAGCCAAACAACTTTAGGCTAGAACACATTTCAAATGGTTCACCTTTTTTTGGGGATTTGTTACGCCTACTGCTGTTGTACCTGAAGCATTTTTTATATTTTGATGTTGAATCATGCCTAAAACAAAAGAAAGAAAGAGGAACAAAAAAACCGTCATTTGGTGATGGTTATTCGCAAATGAAGAAAGTTATGCTTCTTTCTTTTTTCTTTTTTTTTAGATCAATTATGCTTCTTTCTTTTAATTGAAATTTTTCTAATGGAAAGATATGTCCTAGTCTAACATGCTTACAGGAGTTTCATTCCCGTTTCTTTCTTATAATTCTTGAGCTGTAAGACTATATCCTTCCTGTTGAATATTTCTGACACTGGATTTCATCTGATTTTGCTAATTCAGAGTGTTGATATTATTTTGCGTAGGCTGCGGTTTACTTCAATAAAATACAATGCTTTTGCTTTGAGGAGCAGCGTCTTCTTCCTGGGGAGCAGATTGACATGCCTGTAAGTGATGGCCATTTGCATTCTGTCTCAGAAATAAAATCAGATTATTAAAACATTTTGATATTCGCAGGTTTTCTTTTACATTGATCCCGAGTTCGAAACAGATCCTAGAATGGATGGGATCAATAACCTGATTTTGTCCTATACATTCTTCAAGGTTTCTGAGGAATAAACAGAAAACGGTCTTCTTCGATGATCACCCTGTGTATTACTATATTTAGGCCATCATCACTCTGCTCTTCCAACTGGATAGTCGACGAATAATTTTTTTATATTTACAAGCTCAAATATTTGATTTTGATAGTGCAAGAAATAAAATTGATGCGGAATGAGGATTCGTGTCATGGTTCGAATCATAATTCGTGGCTTGCTACAGTGTTTTTTCTCACAAAAAATACACGTAAAGTGAGAATGATTCTGAATTACAGTTCTAAATCTGTGAACTAAATGTCCATTGTTTATGAGAAATATCAAAATAAGAAAATTAGGAAAAATCAGTCCTAATTTATTTGCCATTTATTTTGATATTTATTTTAATTTATTCTTGTAACTTGTGCAGAATACGTATATTTTCTCCTTTCTTTGATTCTCTCAACTAAGCTAACGAATGCTTGTTTTCATCTATTAGCCGTCAACCAATTAGATTAATTGATTTTAAAGAAAGACAAACGTTAGGTTTTGAGTTTGTGGTGATTTGAGATAATGGTGGTTATCAAATTTGACATCTCAAGGAAGCAATATTTGTTAAGTCGCGTAACAAGTTGATGGTATGTTTTCTAAATACTCAAAACCATACCATAAAATATATACACACTTAATAAAAAGTTAAAGTAGAAAGTTCATATGTAAAAAGTATTAGATATATTCAACCAATCCCTTTTGGATGCTCAAATTCTTTACCAATTCATCCATTCTATCGAGAATTAGAAAACATCTTCCAATACAAGTACTATTTCGATATCCAATTTTTGGGATTGGATTGTATTGGACGCGTTACGTAGATCTATGTTTGTTTCATGTATTAATCACTGATTCTGAATCATGATTCATGATTCTCTACAGTGTTTTTTTCTTACAAAAAATACACGTAAAATGAGAATAATTCTGAATCTATAAACTAAACGTCCACTTAATTAACTTAATTTTTTGCCTGCCCCCAACTTATCTATTTTAAATCCAATGGATAACTAATTATCAAGAATCATAATTGGCAATTAATTTGCTTGTGCGCACAGGAAACAGATCTACAAAATCCTGATACCAAAGAACCCACAACCAAGAAAAGCACATGATCTTCTTATCCCAACATGATAATACCCAAAATTCTCAACAACAACAACAACAACAACAACAACAACAACAACAACAAAAAGATAATACCCAAAACCAAATGAGCCCACATGATCCTCTTAGAGAAATTCTCTAATAAGCTTAGTGTACCAGTAGGTCATATTTTTTTAACCGTTAAATATATATATTTTTTACTCTTATATAATTTTATACAGATCCGACGAATAAAAAACATGACATATCAATATATTGACCTACCAAAAAATGTCCCATCTTCTTATCCCAAAAAAATAAAAATGAAAAATAAACATAAAACGAAAAAAAATTGTCAACCTCCATTTTGTGAAGTGTTGTCTATCTTCTTTTGGGGCGGAGGATATTCGTCATCTCAGGACTTAAAACCATATATTAAACAAAACATATAAAAGGCTTTATTGCACCGGTACCTCTCAACTTTTCGTGATTGACAAATTAGTCTCTAAATTTTCTTTCTTAACAATCAACCTTTTAAACTTCAAAATGTGTTGAATTAGTGGTCCTTTTGATAACTCCATCAAAGAATTAACGGAAACTGACGCATATGGGCATTGAATGAGGGGCAAAACTTGGAAATTTATAAAATGATTGTTTCCCCTACAGATTCAATCCAAAATCTCTCTTCCATTCCCCAATCAACACACATGTATTGAATGAGTTGCCTGCATTTATATTTTGCAAATAAATTAATTTGCTTTTGTTTAAATAAAAAAATCATTTTTGATTGAAAGACAATGGAGATCTTCAGTAGATTAAAGTGAAAGAAGACAAATAGAAATCTTCAATGGTTATCTTCTGCACACTAAATGGGGGAAATAGCGTTTGGAAAGGAGATTCATGCTATGACTCGAATTATAGTTCGTGATTTATTACAGTATTTTTTCTCATAAAAAATACATGTAAAACGAAAAAAATTCTGAATCATTGCTCCTGTTTGGTTGGAAGATTCGTTCTCTGATTCGAATTATGGTTCATAATTCGCTACAGTATTTTCTCTCACAAAAAACACACGTAAATCGAAAATTATTCTAATCTCATGGTTCTAATCCATGAACTAAACGGGCTCTTAAATTATGATTCGTGACTCATTACAGTATTTTTTCTTATAAAAAATACACGTAAAATGAAAAAAATTCTTACTCATAATTCTAAATTTATGAACAAACTATTTGTAGACCACAGTAAATTTCATTTTTGATTGACGACAATGGTTTTCTTCTTTCCCATGTGATTAACTGTTCTCCTTCCTTCCTACGACACAACTAAACAACCAAAACTCAGAAAATTTGAAAAAAAAAAAAAAAAAAAAAAGTAAAAACTCACAAATTTTAGAAAATCAAATCTAAATCCAACCAGAAAATCACAAAATTCCAAAGAACAAAATTCAAAATAAAAGAAGCAACCATGACCCAACCTAAAACCAGAAAATCCAAGAGAACAAAATTCCAAAGAGCAAGCTCGTGATGAAGACGAGATCTAGCGAAGAATGTGGCGCGGCAAGGCTGAGATCTGGCGAAGGAGAGGGGCGTTGCGATGGCCACATTTCGTAGAGGAGAGGCGTGGCTAGGCAGAGATTTGGCGAGAAAGAGGGGCGTTGCGATGGCCACATTTCGTAGAGGAGAGGCGTGGCTAGGCAGAGATTTGGCGAGAAAGAGGGGCTTTGCGACGATGGGATTTAGCAGAGAAAAAGGTGCGGCGAGACCGAGATCTGGCGTTGCAACAACAAGATCTAGCAAAGAAAAGGTGCGGCAACACAGAGACTTGCCAAGGAAGAGGAGCACAAGAACAAGGAGATGCGGTGAGGTCAGGGGTAGAGGGGGGGTTTGATGAAGATCTGGGTGAGTAGGAAGGTGCTTCCATGAGACTATAAAAAATAATTTTTTTTAATTTATTTTCTTAGAAAAAGACCAACATGCCCTTCAAAAAAGGGCCAAGTGGGTAAGAACTGTTTGTAATTTAACATATGTGATCAAAACTTAAAAGAACACTGATACAATACATTTTAAAGTTTAACGGATTGATTGTCAAGAAAAAAGAGTTTAAATATTGATTTGTCAATCATGAAAAATTGAGGGGTACCCGTGCAAAAAGCCAACATATAATATTTCTACCATAAAATAATATTGAGTAGAAATAAATTATATTATATGCATCCATATATTCTCGATGACTATTGAAATTGAATTGGACGCTGAAGGCATTGAACTTTCAAGGAGATTAGGAGTCTGTTTGTTCGCTGATTGAATTTTTAATTTGAGTTAAGATGTAACTTTATGTGAGAATTTTTTATTATAATAAAAATGTTATATATAATTATTTTTTAAAATTTTTTACAGCATAAAACTCAAATCAATAAAATAATTTGATTTGGTAAAATAAACGGATTTATACGGCCAAATAGGAAATCTCGTGCAGATATACGCCTGATTCATGTGCATGAATAATGCTCCAACCAAAAGACAAACAAAAAGCCACCGATATGGACCATACCCATGTTTTTTTTTTTTTTTTTTTTTTTTTGGAAGGGCCATACCATATATAATACCCATAGAGTAGTGGGAAATATTAAACGAGTCAAATAACAATGATAATAGATAAACTAAAGAACTTGTAAGAAAAAAAAAATAAAATAAAATTCGAGTATTAAATGCAAAAAGTCAAAAAAAAATCCAATATTTAATAGAACAAGTAAAAAGAAAAAAAAAAAAACCATCTTTTCTTTGCGTCCTTACCAAATAAAAAATCAACCTAGAAGATCCGTTAGACTATTGATGATATCTGTGGGATCTCACTTTCTAACTTGTCGGATTTCGGATATGATCTCATTCTGATTCTGATTGCCTGCTTCCATTTAAAAACCACACACCTGTCTTTTTGGTTTCATCACATTTAATTTTTCATCTCCTTTTTGCTTTCTTTTCTCTTCTTCCTGATTCTTGATTCCAATCTCTTCTCCTTCTTCTTTCATTATGGCTATGGCTGCAAATGCTCAGTTTCATGTCCTGGCAGTCGATGACAGCATCATCGACCGAAAGTTGATTGAGACTCTCCTCAAAACTTCTTCATTTCAAGGTAATTTCAATATGAAATCTTTCAAGTTGGTTTTTGGATTCGTCTTTTGCAATATAATTTAGTTTAATATTGACGAGATTTTGTGGGTCGTCCTTGTTCTTTGCAGTTACTGCAGTAGATTCAGGAAGTAAGGCTTTGGAGTTTCTGGGTTTGCATGAAGATGAGCAAAATCATCATCACAACTCGGAAGTAAATATGATCATCACTGATTACTCTATGCCTGGAATGACTGGTTATGATCTCCTTAGAAAGATCAAGGTAATTTGCTTTCATGGGAACTTATAATATCATTTCTAAGATGTAAAAAATAATAATAGTCATAATATTTGCATAATGTTAGCCAGATTTTATTAATTTGGCCAGTGTTCTTATGTTATGCAGAAATCTAAATATCTTAAAGATGTACCGGTTGTCATCATGTCCTCGGAGAATATTCCATCAAGAATCAGCAGGTAAAAGAAATAGTGAAAATCACTCTATTATAGTTTAGAAGAAAAATATCGAAATGAATATATATATATATATATATATATATATATAATAAAACCCACGAACGAGGCGAGATTCTAGGGAGTAGTTTAGAAGAAAAATATCGAAATGAATATATATATATATATATATATATATATATATATATATTCTGAATGGATGCTGACTCTTTGTTATTGATAAGGTGCTTGGAGGAAGGCGCAGAAGAATTCTTTTTGAAACCAGTTCAGCTGTCGGATATGAACAAGCTTAAGCGTCATTTGTATAAGGGTAGTTCTAAGAACTACAAACACAATATCAAGAAAAGAAGGACCATCATGAAAGAAAACCAATCACCCAAAAAAGCAAGAAAATCATGTATTGGCTTGGAAGTGATCTAAGAAGTACGTACATTACAAGGGTGAAGGGACACTCATGTTCTCTGTTTTGCGAATAGGATCAATGATTTTATTCTGAGATCTCCGCAAAGGCAGCAACTGTCTAGCTGGTTTGGAGATGAACTAAAAGAATATGGGGCTCATTCTGAAAACAAAGATGGGAATCAATTCAAGTCATTTACGACTTCCGGCCTATTGGCCTTTCCAATGTCTCCGATGAAATCCTTGGTAAAACTTTCGGTCACAGATTCATAGAATTATCTCCATTTAAGGCTGCATTTGTGATAAGGGCCACAATTTTTTAGGACAACATTATAGCAAGGCTGAAAATGGAGGAGACAGCTTCGCGGAGTATCTCCGGTCACCAGCCGCCTCTTTTTCTGGATATGGGCATTTTCTTTTGCTCGGTGAGGTTAATGCCAAGAGAGGAGCAAACAGACTTGGTCTTGTTCATTTCATCGAGTTTTTCGTTTTAAGTTTTTATACATTAAAAAGTTTTTAAAAAATGTCACATTTAATTTTTTTTGTTACAGTTAAAAATTCTCACAAAATATCACATCTCAATTTAAATTAAAAATTCAAATTCGCAAAACCAACGAGGTTCTAGTTGTAGAGTTAAAACCTTCAAATTTGTTTACCTGAAAAAGAATGTTTTTTTTAATCTTTCCTGACATAATGAAAATTAAAGTATTGCATTTTATTAATAATTTAAATGATTGTCGTTGTTCTCCGTTCTCCATCATAATTTTGAAATGTTCCAATAATGCAAAGAGCATGTTAGGTTATATATTTTCTCTTGGCTCAAGCGTGTTTCTAATGGTTGCTAAATAAGCAGCAACAATTAGGAACAAAAGATATAAATTAATAGTTAGCAACAATTAGTTCCTTAATCCTTGTTCAAAGCAAAGTATAGGCTAGCTTTCGTCAACTCTACATGTCAAGCTATAAGACGATATTTAGCATTTACTGAGATCATTTATAAAAATAAACATTCTATTTCAACGGCAAATCAATTTAAGACTCTGAACTCAACAAGTGGGGCTGACGAAGCGTTGTTTTTTTATGTATTTGAATTTAAAACGAAATAAAAAAAAATCAGAAAAAAGATTATTCAAAACTGTGACCCTCGTGAACAAAATGATTATCATTATTAAAAGATACAAGATACCTTCGAAATATTTTGTTATAATATAGCATACTAAAATGATTTTTTTGCGTATTATTACTATTTGACCCTAAGAGCTCGTTTGGTTGAAAGATTCGTTCTCTAATTCGAATCATGGTTCATGGTTTGTCACAGTATTTTTTTTCACAAAAAACACACATAAATCTCATGGTTCTAATCCATCAACCAAACTGGATTCAAGTTAAAGGATACCGTATGCTTGGAGGCTTTTTCATGCACATGCATGAGTTGTGACCAACTTCATACCGTCCTTCCATGCATGAGTTGTGATCTCCTACAGATTACCTATTTGGCTACAAATCTCCTTGAAGGTGCCTTCCAAGTCCAACTCAATTTTATTATCCTAGACTATGTGCAAGTGCAAGATTTAACATTAAGATATGTTTACTTCACATAAAAGGAAAAAAGATGAGTGTCTCTTTTTATTATTTTTTCTTTGTTTTAGGTAAATATCATCATATAAAATATATGTATAAAACAAATATCGTCATATAAAATATATGTAACACAAGTATATCAATGTTGCATGAAAATATACACCCGTGTCTTAAACACTCTGAGTTAGGCACCAAATCATGCTCCAAAGTACTTGATCTATGGCCAAGATCCCAACCCCGAACCTGATTTTGGCTTGGGACGTTTAGTTCATAAATTCAAATTTTTAAAATTCAAATTTTTTGTGAAAGAAAAGTACTGTAAAGAATTAAGAATCATGATTCAGAACCATGAACGAACATATAGGATGTTTGATTTATGTATTCAGAATCATGATTCAATATCATTTTCGTTTTACGTGTATTTTTTAAGAGAGAAAATACTATAAAAAATCATGAATCATAATTCAGAATAAGAAACAAACATCCCAAACAAACATCTCATATTTCAGAATTGGGCCTTACTTGCGGTTCTTGACCCCAATTCTAATCTTAGATCTAGTCTTGGATTCCTTCTACTACATTGACCCTGACCCCGGTCATGTAACCCCACCCTTGTCCCAACCCCAGTCTTTAAGTTGTATGAAAAATTTGATATATATGCTAATACGATTGTGTAAGTTAAATTAGAATATACGGTCTGGTACGAAGTTTTTGTTGTATTAGATATCACAATATATATTGTATTATTTCTTAATTTCATATCCAACTATACATCGTACAAATATTGTCAAATAAAAATTACTAAGACCATATATATACCAAATGTGTCCCTAGTATAACTATTTTTATGAAATTTCAAGTTATCCCATGATGGTCTCATGATTACTTTTATTAAATTATAGAAAATCATCCTCAATTGTTATGGATGAAAATGTGGACAACAAAAATAAAAAGCAAATCTATTGAAGAAAAGGAGTTTCTTTGTTGGGTATGATCTACTAGTAATGTCAATTTTTAATTATTAAATTAGATTAAAATCATATTAAATTAAAAGAATATATATAACAGGCTTTCAAACAAAAAGTTTCATCAACAAAAGTAGCATAATGCTTATGTAGAATAATCCAAATAATAATAATGAGATAATTTTTTTATTTGATAAATTTTACATATAATATTAATTTCTTACGGATCAAATTAAAATTATAATAAAATAAACAAAATATATAAAATAAATAATTTTTAATATAAATTTAATAGTTAAAAATAAAGATTTATAGATATTTTATTTTTTTAATAATAATTGGAAATCCAATATTTATATTTGAAAGGGTCAAAAGGGAGCACCTTCTTTGTTTTTTCGTCAAATAAAAAATCTTAGAAGATTTGGGAGATCGTGATGAAATCTGTGGGATTTTTCTTTTCAAACTGTCGGATTTCCATGAGGATTTCGTATCTCTCCCTGATTTTGATGGCTTTCCATTTAAAAGGCCACACATCCCTCTGTTGGGTCTCGTCCAATTCATCCCATCTCCTTTTGGTTCCTTCTTTTTCTTCTTGATTCCAATCTCTTCTTCTTCTTCTTCTTCTTCTTTCAATCATGGGTATGGCCGGAGATGCTCAGTTTCATGTCTTGGCGGTTGATGACAGCATCATCGACCGAAAGTTGATTGAGACTCTCCTCAAAACTTCTTCATTTCAAGGTAATTTCAATATGAAATCTTTCAAAGTTGGTTTTTGGATTCGTCTTTTGCAATATAATTTAGCTTAATATTGATGAGATTTTGTGGGTCGTCCTTGTTCTTTGCAGTTACTGCAGTAGATTCAGGAAGTAAGGCTTTGGAGTTTCTGGGTTTGGATCATGAAGATGAACAAAATCATCTTCACAACTTGGAAGTAAATATGATCATTACTGATTACTCTATGCCTGGAATGACTGGTTATGATCTTCTTAGAAAGATCAAGGTAATTTGCTTTCGTGGGTACTTATAATATCATTTCTAAGATTAAAAAAAAAAAATAGTCATAATTTTTGCATAATGTTTGCCAGATTTTATTAATTTGGTGTTCTTATGTTGTGCAGAAATCTAAATATCTTAAAGATGTACCGGTTGTCATCATGTCCTCAGAGAATGTTCCATCAAGAATCAACAGATGCTTGGAGGAAGGGGCAGAAGAATTCTTTTTGAAACCAGTTCAGTTATCAGATGTGAAAAAGCTTAAACCCCATTTATTGAAGGGTAAAGCTAAGAAAATCCAACACAACATTAACAAGAGAAAAGCCAGCACAAAAGAAAACCAATCACCCAACAAATTAGCAAGAAAAACACTTGATATTTTGGAAGTGATCTAAGATGTTTTTACAAGGTTTACAATATTCTGTGTTTTGCCACCAGTGGGATCAAAGATTTTCTTCTGAATGCTAGATCCCTAAAGGCATCAATTGGCTATATTTGAGGCCAAAAAGATCTTAACAAGAAGGGGAAGCGGGTTTTTGCAAAGGGCTATCTGCTATAGTCTTATTCCGGAAATGAAGATTGAAATCAACTCGAATCACTTTCGGTTTCAACCAGTTGGCGAAGTTGTTGACGACGATAAGTTTTTCGATCATACGGCTAATTCGGCCTTTGCTTCCTGATGTTTTTCGGTTCCGGCTTATAAGTTGTCGCAGACCGCGTGACGTTTGGTTCAGGATTAAAATTATGGGATTAAAATTATTTTTGATTTAAATGTATTTTTTTTGAGAAAAAACACTTTAATGAATTGTGAATCATGATTTAAATCATGTATGAATCTCTTCATCAAACGTTTCTGATTTGGATTCAGAAGTCGGAATCTCTGGTTTTCAAAAGCCTTTTGTTAGCAAGGCAATGAGTTGCAATATGAGATGTATAGCTCTACAAAGAGTGTTGAGCCAAAGACAAAGTCACTACTCTTTCATGGCAGTTTTTTGATTTGGAGGATCCAAATAAAAATCAATTTTTTACTGTTGTTTTTAGCTGCAACAACGATGAGAAAGATTTTTTTTTTCTCTCTCTTATGATGTGTTAGATAATGAGAAATAGACTTTTACATTGTCTTTATTTTTTATCTTTCTACTCATTGAAGGACTATCCCAAGTTGGAATTTTTCCCGCTTTGCTTCTTTTGTTGTTATAGTTGTCATTTTGAGAGATCAACAAAATGTTTATTCTTGAAAACCACACACACACACACGTGGTTTGGAGATTTCAATTTACCATTTTTTTTTTTTGAACTCGGGGATTCAAACTCTACATTCCGTTTAGTTTCTTAATTTGAGTTTTTAATTTAAATTAAGATATAATTTTATGTAAAAAAATTTTATTATAGCAAAAAAAATTAATTGAGACTGTTTTTAAAAAAATTTTACTGTAATAAAATTTAAATTTTAAACTTAAATCAGTAAAATAAACGCAATTACAGCTTGTGGTGTTAAGGATAAAATTAAGGTTGTGCTTCCTAGAATCACAAATTTACTAGGCTTTTTAAGGCCCTTTTACTGAGAGCGTAACTTTTTTTTTTTTTTTAATTCTTTGATGGTAATCTGAATTATGAAATTACCAAGGAAATGTTCAGGACAGCGAGGAGTAACAGAAAGGAGATCCATCAATCAGTTTTGTTATAATCACAAGAAATGGAAACCCTTTTATGGTTCGAATATTTTTCAAGATAATATTCCTATTGATTGATTTTTTGTCTAATTTAGTGGTTGGAATCTGGTTCCTTTTGTTTATCTGTACCAAAGACATAAGGTCCTGTTTGTTACCGTTTTCAATCCCATTTTTCACGTTTTTCAAAGTAAAAAATTGAAAACGCATTTGTAAAACGCGTTTGGAGCAGGTTTTTTTAAAAAATAAAAACAAAACCGTTTTTGTCTTTTTGTGCAATTTTGAAAACGTAAAAAAGCTGTTTTCATTTTCTTGTTTTCGTTTTCATTTTCCTGCTCTTCTCCAATCTCTCTCTCTCTCCTCTCCCCACGTTTCTCTCTCTTTCCCGAACTCAGGACGCCGTTCTCGGATGCCGTTTTCACATAATCACGGCCGCGGAGGTGGCAGTGTGATTCCCTGGGCTCGCCGGAGCTTGGCCGTGAAGTTGGCAGCGGGATTTGCCTGGGCTCGCCAGAGCTGGGATGTGGAGGTGGCGGCAGCAGATCTGATTTGCAGAGATGGAGGGAGCAAGTTTTTGGCAATTTTTTTGTTATGAGATCTGATTTACAGGTTTAAGTCTCTTTCTTGCTCTTGTATGTTGGCAAATTATAGTCCATCGTCTGTAGATGTTCAAAAGCTTCAACAAATCTTCTCTTTCTGAGTTCGATAATTGTAAAACAGATGCAATCTTCTCTCTAACACATACCAATACTCTCTCTAACAAATGCAATCTCCTACGGTTCCAAAGAGTTGTCCATAGCTGCAGAATTTTGCAGCTCTTGCAATGCACACCACCTGTTCGAGAAAAGTCCTAAGAGAGACTTTTCGGAATCCACTAACTTGCTTTTCGAGTACTCTCGTGATGGTTGATCTAATAATATATTAATATTATTATTTATTAAATATATTTTAATTTTAAATATTATTACATATTTTTAAAAATTAAATCACCAAACGCAGTTTCAGTTTTTTTAAAACTGAAATCAATCTCTGAATAAAACTACCAAACGCATTTTCAGAAATGATTCCAAAATGAAAATAAAAACGTTTTTGTTTTCATTTTCATACAAAAAATAAAAACGTTTTGAAACCAATTCCAAACGCACCCTAAATTTCAACAATAAATAGTTAAAGCTATAAATAATAAAAATATAGATGAACAACAAATAGTGCAATAAGTGCAATAGAAGAAGGTCCATTTAATTCGTTAATTATAGTTTTTAATTCGAGTTAAGACGTGACTTTATGTAAAAAATTTATTGTAATAAAAAAGTTAGATGTGACTGTTTTTTAGAGTTTTTTACTGTAATAAAACTCGAATCGGTAAAATAAACGGGACAGAGGTCTATTTAAAAAAAATAGAAGAGGTATAATTATAGGAGCTAAAAATGGTGGTTCTCAATTATCTTTCACGTTCTACTATCTCTAAGGGTGTGTTTGGAATTGGTTCCAAAATGATTTTGGGCCCGTTTGTTTGCGTTTTCGTTTTCGTTTTTCACGGTTTTCAAAGCAAAAAAATGAAAACGGGTGTTAAAAACGTGTTTGGTGCAATTTTTTTTAAAAAACAAAACCAAAAACGTTTTTGTCTTTTTGTGAAAATCAGAAAACGAAAAAAAGGTGTTTTCATTTTCTTGTTTTCGTTTTCTGTTTTCTGAAAAACGGATTTCACTTTTTTTTTTCTTTTTCATTTTCTTCCCTCTTTTCTGAAACCGTTTTTGTATTATATATGTTTAATTAATATATTTATTTAATATATTATTATTTAATATATTTAATAATATTATTTATATAATATATTTAATAATATTATTTATTTAATATATT
>NW_010360916.1:355987-388965 GCF_000414095.1 Morus notabilis | reverse complement strand
TAAATAAATATTAATAAATATATTAAATAAACGTGATTATATATACATGAAAACTGCAGAGGAGAGGAAATGGGAAGAAGAATGGGGGGCGGGGGGCAGTCGGAGAAGACGGTGGCGGGCCAGTCGGAGAGGAGCGTAGACGGTGGGCTTTCGCCGGATGTCCCAGGCCTCCGTCTTCTTCGGCCGAGTCTTCATGTGGTGGGCCGTCACCTTCTTGTTGGGCCGAGACGAGCACTCTATCACCGCCGGCCCACCGCCTCCGCCGTTCCACGGGGCTGACTTCCTCGCGCCGGCAATCAATGCCGGAGCAGATGGGATCCATACTTCCACGATTTAAGCTCCGAAGAAAGCAGTCGGAGAAGAGAGAGAAGAATGAATGGAGAAAATGAAAAACGGATTTAATCCGTTTTCAGATTTTCAGAAAACAACAAAATTGTTTTTATTTTTGTTTTTTAAAAAATTTTACACCAAACGCATTTTACGTACGCGTTTTCATTTTTTAGTCTCGAAAAATGTGAAAATAGAAATGAAAATAGAAACAAACAGGCCTAATATTCGTGAAATTGTTCCTTAAAACATGTTAGAGACAACTAATGAACAGGGAAATGCCCAACTATTGTGAAATTGTTACATGAAGACGCTAGAAACAACTAATGAACGTGGAAATTCCCAACTAAAAAAAAACGATGTTGGTGATAATAATAACTTGGGCTTGTTCAAAAAAATAATAATAATAATAATAATTTGAGAGTAAGACAGTTATATCAGTAATGTCAATTTATAATTATTAGATAAGTTAAAATTACATCAAATTAAAAAAAATGTAAAATAAATAGTTTTTGATATAAATCTAACGATTAAAAATACATAATTATCTATTGTTCGTTTTTTTTGACCTACTAGAGAAGCTCTCAATTATAGGGAAAAAATACTCCATGAATAGGGCTAATTTTATGTTACTGTCAAATCAGATTATTTTACTAACTACAGTAATCACCCAAGTTATTATAATAAGCGCAATAATAATTGGTTGTTACTTATCATAATATTAATCAAGTTGTCATAACAAATCTAATAGAATCTCTTGTAACAGCTCCAACACACAATGTCTGTTGCAAGATAAAAATAACCACGTGCATATTAAAATTCAGTTCATTTCACCAATTTAAGTTTTATTATAGTGAAAAGTTTTCAAAAACAATTATATTTAATTTTTTTATTACAGTAAAAAGCTCTCACATAAAATCACATCTCAACTCAAATTAAAAATTCAAATCAGCGAACTAAATGAGTCCTAAACTTGTAGCGGTTCTATTCCAATGGAATCCATTTAGCTTGGTCCTTTTCAATAACATGGTTGGCTTCGTAATGGTAGTCTTCTAGCCGTAATATAAGCTTCGTTTGTTTCGCTGATTCGAGTTTAGAATTTAAATTTTGCTACAGTAAAAAGCTCTCACAAACAGGCATATCTAACTTTTTTGCTACAGTAAAAAACTCTCACATAAAATCACATCTCAACTCAAATTCTAAACTCGAATCAGCGAGGCCCACGATTGATAATTAACGGTCTACTCAACAATTAGTTGGGGAACATGCCATTGAGTCATGAATTTTTTATTCCATTCCCACCCAATACTTCATGCCAAACAAAGAAATAATTCTAACTCAACATTACTTAGGAAATTTTTTACAAGATAAAAAATATCAGCAAAAAATGCTTAAAACAGAGTTGGATCATTGAATGAAAACTAAAAAGAGTAAGGTTATAATATCACGTTTACATCTAAAAATAGATAAGAAAACTACCCACAATACCACGATCCTACCACATATATCAACCCCTCGTTTCCGAAAATTGAGGGAAATTTACTAAGGAACAAAAAAAAAATTATGTGCTATATATGAAAATTAACCAAAACAATAATAAGAAAAGTAAGAACTCAAACACTTCTAATAACTAATTTATTTCTTCTTTTTTCTTTTTTCTTCTTTCGTAGTTGGATAGTTCTTGGGGCGCATTTACTAATAAAGAATTCAATTTCAAAAAAGAAAATTAAATTTTTGATTTTAAATTTTTGTGTTTATTTTTGCATTTAGGAATTAAATGCAGTGGATCCCACCTACAAATGAGGAATTAAGTTCCTTAATAAGGGAAAATTTATATCCCACCTCCTACCTACGAAATTTAATTACTTCCCTTAGAAAATAGGAACTAACTAAACTTATTTGTTAATGTACCCTTACTTTAATTTAATTAGTTACTTCATATAATGGCTTTTGTAACTGCACCTTTTTTATTTCTATTACTTCTAACTTTTTAACAAAGTAAACAACATAGTGGGAATTTAATTTCCTAATATATTAGTAAACACGTTAATAGAATTCTAAAAGTTAATTCCGTGTAACTTAATTCAGTTTTTTTTAGAATTTATTTCATATTCTTTCCATTACTGATTAGTAAATGCGCCTTTAATATCTTTTCAATTATTTCCTTGGTTTATCTTCTTCTTATTATTTAATGGATACACCGTGTACACATAAAGAAAAGCACATCCTAAATGAAATCAAAATTCTACGTAAGCATTTATTCCGATCAATGTAATTAGACTATCTCAAGATTATTGTTTATCTCAAACTTAAGAACATTATAAACTAGTATTTGACTAGGACAATGAAAGGATTATTAATACAATTAAAAAAAACTAGGAAAAAAGTATTTTTATACTATATTTAGGTAAACTTCAAACTCAAAGCAATTTAAATTGTTAATTGGTCAGATAGGCAAAGGGAGAGGCTATAAGCTGGTCTTGCACGTGAATGGAAATCCTCTAATTGTGGCCTTTAACATTAATGAAAAGACAAAGTCCAGAATAGTTGCCTTAATTGAAACCGAAAGATTAAAAAAAAAAAAAAAAAAAAAAAAAAAAAAAAAAAAAAAAAAGAAAGAAAGAAAAACACCCACCTCAATCTCCATTTTCAATTTTTTACATTTATTATTTAACACAGAATTATACTAACCTAACATGTTATTATTTAAATAAAAAATAAAATAATACAATTTACATGTTAAATTGTAAATGTACAAAATAATAAAAAAATATTATTTAAATAGAAAATAAAATAAATAAAATTTACGTGTTAAACTAATATGCTATGTTTGGTAGGGAGGAAATAAAATAGGATAGAAAGAAAATATGAAAGTGATGAAAAATAGCAATGATGGAAAGAAAATTGATTTTTTTTTATGTTGTTTAGTACGAGAAGATGGAAAGAAAATGAGTTTACCTTCACTTGTTTAGTATTGAAAGTTAAATTGGGATGAAAAAAAAAATCTTATTCGTAAATTACTTTTATACCCTTAAATTTTTTACTTGGATGTTGATGGAGAAAATAATAGTTTAATAACTTTACTCATTTTAATGAGTTGTCCTCATTTTTCATTCCATTTTTTGCCCACTTATAGAAAAAAAAAATAATAGGACCCGTATGTATTATTTTCCACTATATTTTCTCTTTCTTTCTCTTTTCTCTCCTACTAAATAATCTATATTTTTATTTTTTCTCTTAAAATTTCTTCACCTTCTTCGTTTTACTTTTCTTTTCTACTAAACACACGAGAAAATAAATGTACAAAATAATAAAAAGAGTGATTAAAAAAAGACGACTATTTCTGAAAATGAATATTATATGCAAAAAGAAAAGAGCAGCTTCTTTCCTTCTTCACCAATTCAAAAATCAACGTAGAAGATACGGAGAGATTCTCTTTGATGAAATCTGGCGGATCTCCCTTTCCAAACTGTCAAATTTTCAAGAGGATTTTCGTATCTCTTTTGATTCTGATGGCTACCCATTTAAAAACTCACAAACCCCCTCTGTTGGGTTTCACTGTATTCTTCAACAATATTTCTTTTTGTATTCTTAATTCTCAATCAATTGTTATTATCATTTTTCCTCTGCTTTTTCTTGGTCTACTTCATTGTTTTGATAATGGGTATGGCTGCAGAAGATCAGTTTCATGTATTGGCTGTTGATGACAGCATAATTGATAGAAAGTTGATTGAGACCCTCCTCAAGATTTCTTCATATCAAGGTAATAATATAATTGACAGAATTCTTTTTTTTTTCTTTTTTTTTTCGTTGGATTTTTTATGAAGTTTGAGTCTAAATCTTCTGGGCATTTTTGGTTTTTTATTTTATTTTATTTTATTTTTACAGTTACGGCAGTAGATTCTGGAAGCAAGGCTCTAGAGTTTCTTGGTCTGCATGAAGAAGATGAACAAAGTGATGCAAATATTCCCTCTGTTTCCCCAAGCAACCATCATCAAGTTTTGGAAGTAAATTTGATTATTACAGATTACTGTATGCCTGGAATGACCGGCTATGATCTCCTTAGAAAGATTAAGGTAAAAATAAATTACAGCTTTTCTGGGATTTCTTTTTCCACATCATACGAACCAAAATTCATTAACGCAAACATAATTAAGTTGATGTTTTCTATGATGTGCAGGAATCTAAATCGCTTAAGGACATACCAGTTGTCATCATGTCATCAGAGAATGAACCATCAAGAATCAATAGGTAAAAAATCTAAAATTAAAATTAAGAAGACGTTTGGTTCATAGATTAGAATTATAAGATTAGAATTATTTTTGATTTACGTGTATTTTTTATGAGAGAAAACACTATAACGAATCATGAACCATAATTCAAATCAAAATACGAATTTTCTTACCAAATGTCCCTTAAGACTCTGTTTGTCATTTTTCGTCTAATTTTTTAAATTTTCTCTTTTTTTTTCATTTCTCAAAACTAAAAAGAAAAACACACATGTTTGGTAATAATTCTTTTTGACTTAATTCAGTTCATTGATTCGAATTTTTAATTTGAACTGAGATATAATTTTATATGAGAATTTATTATTGTAGCAGAAAAAATTAGATGTGATTTTTTATAAGAACTTTTAATTATAATAAAATTAAAATTAAAAATTTGAATCGATTAAATAAACGAAGTCTTTTTATTTTTGTGATTTGAAAACTTATATGGGTTTGTCACATTTGATCAGATGCTTGGAAGATGGGGCACAAGAATTCTTTTTGAAACCAGTTCAGTTATCAGATGTAAACAAGCTCAGGCCCCATTTGTTAAAGGGTAGTTCAAAGGGAAACCAACACACCATCAACAAGACAGATGAGGCCACAATGGAACAAGAAAATCAGTCAACCGAGAGACAGAGAAACATTTTATACCATGACTTGGAAGTGGTCCAATTAGAATTTGATAATTTATAAAAATTAATGGTCTCTTTAGATTTATTAAACACGCTCTAGAAATTTAGATAAGATTTAGTGTTGAGATATAGATAGCTACAAACAGATTTTTCAATATTATATATATATGAATTGTTTCTTATCAGACACTTGTATAATCGTATATAAATTGTGTATATTTATACGTAAATTATATATATTTACATGTAAAATCATGTATATTTAACATGAAATAGAACAAATCAGTTAATATACATATTTTCATGCTATGTGTTCACTAATTTTTATAAAAAAAACATATTTTGAGGATTAATATATTGTAACATACACGATTTACATGTAAATATACACGATTTATATGTAAATATACACGATTGCACAATTATACAAGTGTCATGTAAATATACACAATTTACTTATAAATATACACAATTTACTGTAAATATATACACTTTATATAAAAATATACAAGTGACCAGAGACTTGCCTATATATATATACATTTTGTATATAATGCAACAAAAGGAAAAAGTTCCAATTCACTTTTGCCGGTTGATCATTATAATAGGTGATTTGATCATCTTCAATTCTTGCATATGGATACAATTTTTGTTTCTGGTAGTCAAAATATTCCGATAGAGAATAATTATATTAATTTCCAAGTCGTGCATTAAGTTTAAAAGGTCAATAGTAATTGGTTTGTAAAAAAAAAAAATATTCCGATAGAGAATAATTATATTAATTTCCAAGTCGTGCACTAAATATATATATATATATAAGTTGATCGTATTTTGTTGACGTGTAGGCCAGGCCAAAGCAACCCATGAGTTGATACCATTTCCGTGGTTGGCTTCAAAAATCAAATTCGTCATTTTCATGATTTCACCAAACTTTGTAGTCGGTACTAGAAAGAGTTAAATGGATCAAAACTCTGTACTTTTTTTCTTTTACCTAACATTGTATTGATTTAAACCCTAAATTTTTTGAATGACTTAAATTTAATCCCTCATTTAATTTTTTGTTAATTTTTAGATGAAAAAAGTTAACATGTTAGTATTAGATTATAAAAAAAATGAGTAAATTCCCACCATTTCTTGCAAAAAGATACATTATGATTTGGGATATTTGTATCCTTATAGAATGCTAATTTCAATAGATTACAAGTAGAATATGATTTTATTCATTTATTGTATGAGCAATTATATTTACACCTACTAAAATAATCAGTACCCCATCAAATCATAATTTATATTTACTATAAATTTACTTGTATTAAAATTACGTTTAAACTTATTAATATACCTCCACATTAACAGTAAAGAGAAATAGTATTATATTAAAAAAATAAAAACCAATAGAAAAAATATACACCCACATAAACTATCATTAGAAAGTATTTTTTAAAAGTAATTAATTGTCTAAAGTATTTTTCAACAAATATTCGTCTCTGTCTAAAGTGTCATCAATCATAATGTTTCCCTATACTTACCTACAGTGCTTTCAACAAAATTTTTAGAACTCAAAGCAATTTTTTTCCTTCTTCCTTTTTGTCCCACACTACAAAATTATGGAGGTATTAATTTCCATCAATAATTTTTAGTATTAATTATGGAGGTATCTATAAATACTAGAGGTGTAAATATAACCACTCTTGTTGTATTAAAAGTCTTTGCCCAGCCTAACCCGAGTATGACGACCCGAATGGGAATATTTGGGTCGGCCGAGCGCAACCCTAAGAGAAGGCCGACACACTCAACCCTAAAGCCCAAAAGGCTTTAGAGCTAGAGCTAGAGCTGGGTTAAGATTGGTCTAGCATGAATTTTTATAAGGAAAAATTAAAATTAAAAAAATATCGGGACCAAAAATAGTTGGGGGCCTAGAGTATTAGTTTAGCCTAATCAGGCGGTTCGGACTAAGTCAAGTGGGAACTGAGCCAACACTGATGGCTCTAAATGGCTCATTTGGCCCAGTATAAACTTACATCGTTGTATTTGACTTTTATGTAGGCTTTAAGAAATATGGAATATAGTAACTAAAAACCATAAATTAAAAAAAAAAAACTTTTAATAAACTGTCTAAACCGTTGTTAAACTAGACCAGATCATTTAAAAATGATCTGGTCTGATTCCCTCCCATTGTCATAAATGATCTGGTCCGCTTTGGAATTTTTTGAAACCGTCTAATATGTCTAGTCTTAAAACCCCGACGGTTTGGGACCCAACCCGACTTTGCACAACCTAATATTTATGGGGAAAAATACACTAATTAGCATAATTTGTACTATATGACATTTTTTTAAAATTTAGTAAATAATAGCATATTTTAAATTTTATTAAGAAAGCAAATGCTCTTTTCTAATCCTCACTTCTCTGGCTGGGCTTAGTAACAGTCTCGGGTTCGTAGCTTTCATCGATTCAATATAATCCTCACTTCTCTTTTGTTTCAAATTTATGTGTTTGTATATTTTGGGTATTGTATTTTTTCTAAGTAATTTTTGGTGATTCTGGTTTATTTTTATTTATGACTTTTGAGTAAATACTGTATTTCCAGGTGAATGCTTATTTGAATCTAATTTCAAATATGATAAATAATGTATTTACTAGTAAATACTGTTGGGAATGGTGTCCTAAAAACATGAGATGTAATAGGATATTTATTATTTATTTAATAAAAGAGTTTATTTATTATTTTATGTGCATATATTTATGAATATTTTATGAATATCAATGAAAATTTTGTGATTATTTATGTAACCTTAAACATTGTATATAAGTGTTATATACGAGAGGATAATGTTTAAGGATAATAATCAAAAAGTAATGTTCATAATGAATTTAATTAAAGTTCAGAATCTTTAATTAAAACATTATTAATACATGTCATTCCCATTTAAAATGGAACGGTGTTATCCGCACTGTTAATATGGTGAGATATTGAATGAGTGTATTTCGCATAATGAGATTATGTGGAACAAGGACATAGACACAATATGAATTTCTAATAATTCCGTTAAGTATAGAAATTCTAATTGAGTCTACCGATGATCATATATAGAATGATCTTAATCCTGAGTTCTTAACAGACTCCTATTTATGGATTCGTGTCTTTTGATTTACTCGGTACGGATTATGAGATCCTGAATCCTATTCCTTGTATTTTGGAGACATGATGAAGTAGGTAGCCGAGAATGTTATTACACGAGATGAAATCCATTCCTTCTTAAGAAAGAAGTAGATAAATAATTCTCTTGAGGGTTGATTCGGTACTTGGACCAGTAGGAGCTCCGATTCATGAATGTGTTTTATGAATCACTATCCATTAGAGAATCAATGGTACTCATCTATAATTTCGAGAGTGCAATTCCAAGTTTATAGTGGAGTAACTATTGAAATTAATATAATTAATTAATTAATTAAAGTGTTTAATTGATTATTAATTTTATTGGAGCTCGGGATTATAGGTCCATTAGTCCCCGCGTCGTCCTATTAATTCTGCTAGACACAGAGGGCAAAATTGGAATTTTAGAATTACAGAATTTTAAAATTAAACACTCAAAAATAATTAATTATTATTTAAATAATGTGATTATTTAAATTTGAATTTGAACACATATAGATTTATCCATTTAAACTTATTTGATAAGTTGTTCAATTTAGAATTCAAATTAATTTAAGTTTGACTTAAATTGGAATTTGAATTTGAGTCAAAATTGGACTACAGGATAAAGGATGATTTTCTCTTCTTTCCCCTATCTGCAAATTGGCGCCACACAGGGATGAAAATCTCCTAAGGTGGCCGGCCATAATGGATAAGGATAAGAGGAGATTTTGTTTCAAATTCAAATAGGAGATAATTAACAAGCTTTATCTTAGAGATAGAGATTTGATTCATTTTTGAAGTTTGACTTCTACTCTTTAAATGTGAGAATGATAGAACACAATTTTTGAAACAATTTTTCTGCCCTAAGAGTTAAGGCTTGCCGAAATTCTCAAGAGAGAAAGGAAGAAAAAAAATTTTCTCCAAAAATTCCACATCGTGCATGCGTTGGTGTTTGTAGAAATTCGAGTGTTTATTGTAACCCGTTTTGTCTCATGTGTGCCCACACACACGTGTTCGTGGATTCTAAGAATTGACGTGGAACACATTAGTTTTCTAAACACAAAGATTGGAGCAAAGACTGTTCGTGGTCAAAGAACTCAAGTTATCATCCGAGTCGGCTTCCAGGTATTTTTCCTGATTGAGTTTTTGATATATATAAATTAATGAGATTAATTTATTCATGCATAAATTAATATAATCTATAGAGTATCTCAAAAGTTTTATGAAAATTTTTGTTATACACGATCCGCCTCCCTCCCTGCACCACGCTTCCGCATCCGAATTCGATTCGGAGACCATCAAATACTTCACTAAATTCGAGTTGAATCTAGTAAATATTGTATTTACCAGTAAATACTTCACTTAATAAGTTTGAATCTGGTAAATATGGTATTTACCAGTCGCCAAAACCAGTCGTCGTATTTTTAGATAAATATTGTAAATACAGTATTTACTGGTAAATAAAGTGTTTAATGGTTGAAGGAGCCGGGGGCGGGATCTTCAGATAAATATGATATTTACTAGTAAATACGATATTTACCGATAAATACAGTGTTAAACAGTCGTCGGAGTCAGTGGTCAAATTTTCAGATAAATATGATATTTACTAGTAAATACAGTATTTACTGGTAAATGCGATATTTATTAGTAAATACAGTGTTCAACGGTCGTTGAAATCGGTGCATGAATTTTTAGATAAATATGATATTTATTAGTAAATATGATATTTACTGGTAAATATAGACTATAGTGTTAAACGATCATCGAAGTCGGTGGCCAAACTTTCGGGTAAATATGATATTTACTAGTAAATACAGTATTTATTGGTAAATACGAATATAGCGTTAAACAGTCGCCGGAATTGGTGGTCGGCTTTTTAGGTAAATATGATATTAAATGGTAAATACGATATTTATCAGTAAATACAGTGTTAAACGGTCGTCATAAATAGTCACCGAAAAATGGTCATAGGTCATCGAAAAACATCACAGGTCGTCAGAAAATTGTCCCTGGTCTCGGTCATGGTGGACTTGACTATAATATACCTATTTTAAAAAATATGTTATAATTTACTATTTTCTTAAAAATAAATGTTTAGGGGGAAGGAGTGAAGTGAAAAAGAAAATTTAAGAATATTTTTGAATTTGTAATAATGTTTAAAACTTAAACTATACATAATTTACATTTTTAAAAAATATGTTATAATTTATTAATCATTTTATCAATTATACCATTTGAAATAGTTGAATTTTAGAAAAAGATAGAGCTTTACACTAAAGTCATTTTTTTTTTCCAAAAAGAACTCCCCTTATTTAAGTAATAATCGGTTAAAGATTAGTTTAAGATCAATTTTATAAATTAATGACAAATAAGGTTTATATATATTATTTATTTTTATTTGTTATTTTTGGTAAAAATTTTTTGAGAATATTATTTTTGATAATTTACTGACAAATAAGGTTTTGCTTTTTTTGTTTTTTTTTGATAAATTGCTAAAGAATAAGATTTTTCCTTTTTTTTATTTATTAATAAGCAAGTTGAAGAAATAAGTTAGCTTGAAAATAAAGAGATATTTAATTAAAAAATTCAAATCATAATTTAAATCACAATTTATAATTTATTATAATATTTTTTTTTATAAAAAATATATATAAATTAAAAATAATTTTAATCACGTAATTTTAATATAAGAACTTAGTTCGTCAACTCCGTCCATAAATGTCATGGGAATCAAATCAAGCGACATACTCACTACTTGGCATCACTCTCAGTCAGAACACATTCATTGTTAACCTTTTACTTTACCTTCCGTATCCGACAACTCTTTTACCTATTTTCCCTCGCTTTTCCTTTTCCCCACCACTTTCTCTCTCTTTCTCTACTCATCCTCGAACAAAACGAACCGAGAATCTTTAAAAAAAAAAACCAAAAAAAAAAAAAAAAAAAGGCCTTTCGGCTGCGCATGATTCTGTCGTTTTCGTTGTCGTTTTGTTCCTCAAATCCCAAAGCTGGTATTTTTCTGCCATTGCCGCTTTGTTTTACATCCGCTTAGTCCAAAGCTTCTTCCAGTTTCCATGTCCTTTAGTAGTTGCAGATGGTGATCATTTCGAAGAAGTTGGATCAATGGGAGATTTGACACGGAATGGAGGTTAGGGTTTAGGGTTTAATGTGAGTTGTTCTTGATTCTGTTGTGTGGAAAAACATGATTTTGGATCACTCAAAGCTGGCGGGTCCAGTGGAGAGAGACGTTGAGTTGGTAATTCATTTGCTTAAAAACTCTTTTTTTTTTCCCCTTTTTAAAACTTATCTTAAGATGAGAAAGAGAAGAAAAATCTTTGAATTTGTTATTTCTTAGATAGTTTCATATTTTCTGTGTTTTTTTTTCTTTTTCCTTTTTTTTTTGTAACTATAATCTTATGTGTAATCATAGATGTTTTTGTACAATAATAGGATCATAAAATTTGTAAGCAGAAATGCATATTGGATACTTTGTGTGTTTGATCTAAAAGGGTCTCTGTTGGTTTTGGTAAACAGGCCATCACTGCTTTAAAAAAAGGTGCAAATTTGCTCAAGTATGGACGTAGAGGGAAGCCCAAGTTTTGTCCCTTCAGGCTCTCCAATGTAAGCCTCATGTATTTGGAAATTGCTGTGTGTTTAGTTTGGTGGGATTTTCAGCAATTTTTTTTTTTCCTATTTTCTATATATGATTCAAATATAGAAAATATAAGATCAGTAATACGAGTCAAATGGGACTTCTTTATTTCTCAACAAGTGACCTTTGTAAATGGACCGTGTTAAAAAAGTTGGCTATGTGGTTGTGAGCAAAAGAATGGAATATAACTATTTTGTGCTTTTTTCTTCAGGATGAATGTTTTCTAATATGGTACTCAAGGAAAGAGGAGAAGTGCATTAAAATAAGCCATATATCCAGAATTATACGTGGTCAGCGCACAGTAAGTTTCTCAGTCTTTTGATCTTCTTCACCCCCTGCATGGTGCATACTGCACTAAGTACTGCCAGTAGATCAGAAGAGCAATTGATGGCAGTTTGCAATGATGTGGTAGATGGATTTAGGATGATGCTATTAGATATCATTAGTATTTTAGCTTATTTGTAACTTCAGGGTATTTAAAAAATGTACAACCTTCCTAACTACAAAGTTTCAATGGTCATGTTCATACTTTTATGTTGATTTAGACTCTGGTTGAAAGCTACACTTTTGTATAACTAGATTGAGATTCTATGTCTGTTTTTTTTGTATTTTCTGGATGTAAGTACTCTGTATGAATGCTATAATATATTTCCTTTTTGCGATCATGCTGAGTTCCCTAAGTTTGAGTTTCAATGTTGCATACTTGCATTATTTTTGTTGTTGTTTTTTGCTTTTTAATCTATTTTTGTTTTAACACTGAGTTCATTTGATACTTCAGCCCACATTTCAGAGGTATCCTCGACCTGATAAGGAATATCAATCATTTTCTATTTTATACAAGGATAAGTCTTTAGATTTGGTAAGCCTATACTTCCTGGTGGTTTTCTCCTGTTTAACTTCTACCATGTTTTATCTTTAATTCTAGTTGAGTTTTGTTGGATCTTTAAAAATTGAATTTTCAAGATCAAACACTATGTCCTTTTAATTATACCAGATATGCAAGGATAAAGAGGAAGCTGAAGTATGGTTCACTGGTCTAAAGGCAATAATTTTACGTTTTCATCGTGAAAGGGGAAGAACAGAATCAAGAAATGATGTAGCACCATCTGAATCAAGTAGTCCCAGAGCATGCACTCAGAAGAGTTCTCCATTGACCTCTTCGTTTGGTACTGCTGATAATTCACAGAAGGTGTTCTTTTTTTTTTCCCCAGCTGTCTTCCATGATTATCTATCATAGATAGGTAAGATCATATTCGTCTAAATGATGCAGGATGGGGTGGATGCTATTTCTCCTAATGTTGCATGTGACATTCCTCCTAAACTTGATTTGGAGAATGCACCATCGAGCACGCCTCAAAAGGTATCTGGGGGTTCAGATGCTATGGATGGACCCTTAAAGGATTCCAGCATGGATGCTTTTAGAGTTAGTTCATCAAGTGCTGTTAGCTCATCAAGTCAAGGTTCTGGCCATGATGGAGGTGATGCTTTAGGTGATGTTTTTATCTGGGGGCAAGGCGTTGGTGATGGCATTTTAGGTGGTGGTGTCCATAAAACTGGAAGTTGTTCTAGTGTTAAGATGGATTCTCATGTGCCTAAAGCCTTGGAATCCACGGTAGTACTTGACGTTCAGAGTATGGCTTGTGGTGCACAGCATGCTGTTTTGGTAACTAAGCAAGGAGAAGTATTTTCATGGGGTGAGGAATTAGGTGGCAGGCTTGGACATGGTGTAGACTGTGATGTTTCTCATCCAAAACTCATAGATCGTCTCAAAAATATCAATATTGAATTTGTAGCGTGTGGGGAGTATCATTCCTGTGCGGTAACACTTTCTGGTGAGATGTACACATGGGGTGGTACTTCTTTCAAATCTCAGCTCCTTGGACATGGGAATGAAGCCAGGCAATGGGTTCCAAAAAAGTTAAATGGCATTTTAGAGGGAATTCATGTATCACTAGTTTCATGCGGGCCATGGCATACGGCTGTTGTGACCTCCGCTGGGCAATTGTTTACTTTCGGCGATGGAACTTTTGGTGCTCTAGGTCATGGGGATCAGACGAGTGTTTCAGTACCCAGGGAAGTTGAGTCCCTTAAAGGGCTTCGCACTATGCGAGCTGCTTGTGGTGTTTGGCACACTGCTGCAGTCGTTGAAGTTATGGTTGGGTTATCTTGTTCCAGTAGTCGTTCTTCAGGAAAGCTTTTTACATGGGGGGATGGAGATAAAGGTCGACTTGGGCATGGAGACAAGGAATCAAGACTTGTCCCTACTTGTGTTGCTGCCCTCGTCGAGCCAAGTTTTTGTCAAGTTGCTTGTGGCCACAGTCTGACGGTTGCACTTACAACCACTGGAAAGGTTTACACAATGGGAAGCCCTGCTTGTGGTCAGTTAGGGCATCCTCAAGCTGATGGAAAGCTTCCCATTCGTGTTGAGGGAAAGCTAACAAGGAATTTCGTTGAAGAAATTGCTTGTGGTGCTTATCATGTTGCAGTCTTAACTTCAAGAACTGAAGTCTACACTTGGGGAAAGGGTGCAAATGGCCGTTTAGGCCATGGGGATACTGAAGATAGAACTTCTCCCACGTTAGTTGAAGCTTTGAAAGACAAACAAGTTAAAACTATTATTTGTGGTGCTAACTTTACTGCAGCTATTTGTCTTCACAAATGGCACTCAGATTTTGATCATTCAACTTGTTCGGGCTGTCGGCTTCCATTTAATTTCAAACGAAAAAGGCACAACTGTTATAATTGTGGACTTGTTCTATGCCATTCGTGTAGTAGTAAAAAGTCTGCCAAGGCTTCCATGGCTCCAAATCCAGACAAACCTTACCGTGTGTGTGATAACTGTTTCGAGAAACTCACAAAGGCCACTCAAACCAACCCTTCATCTCACTATGCTCTTAGTAGAAGGGGAAGTGTGAATCAGGGGGTCAATGAACTCATTGAAAAGAACAAAAGTCTGGATTCACAATCTCTTGTGAAAGAAAATGATATAGCATCTTTCAAAAGAAACAAGAAACTGGGATTTAACAGTAACCGTGTACTCCCCATTTCAAATCAAGGTTCTGACTTCAGTACCATTGACGGATCGAAATCATTTAACCCTGTCTTTGGGTCATCCAAGAAGTTCTTCTCAGCTTCTCTTCCGGGATCTAGAATTGCATCAAGAGCAACCTCACCAACATCAAGACGATCTAGCCCGCCTCGCGCCAGAACTCCCAATCAAACTCTTTCGGGATTCAATTTGTCAAAAGTTGTGAATGAAACAAAAAGGACAAATGAAAGTCTGAGCAAGGAAGTTGTTAAATTAAGAGCTCAGGTATTCTGATTTTCATTTTTGAATTAAAAAATAACCATAATTAAAATAACAAATAGATATATAACCTAAACTAGCTGTGTTAAAGTATAAAACTATTGTTAGCCCACATCCTAATAGCTTAAGCTTTTGGGATGGATTGGTAAATTAACATTGTATCGGAGCGGGAGGTCCTGAGTTAAAACCCTCATAATTGCACTCTTCATCCCCATTAAATTGTCATCATGTGTTGGGTCTTTAATATATCTCGGGTTTAAATATTCATGTGCTGGCTTTTCAATTAATTTACCCACATGATTGCTCATTGTCCAGCCCACACGTGAGGGGGAGTGTTAAAGTAATAAACTATTGTTGGCTCACCTCCTAATAACTTAAGCTTTTAGGATGGATTGGTAAATTAACAAGCTACATTTCAACAGAGAATGAGCCATCGTACTTAGGAATAGGTACAGAGGTTTCAATGAGAAGTTGGTCAAATTTTTTGATGAATAGGTGTCACGTCTTACTTATTACTCAAAGAAGTTCACTACTTCTATTCCAAAGAGTGGTAGTCCGAAGTTCATTTATTTACAGCAAAATTTGGTCAGTCTAGCATTAGTGTTGGACTCTTAATGGGGAATCAAAACGATGCTATCATGTTTGTTTATATAGATAAGTTGGAAAAGAAAGTTAGCAGCTGTAGCATTATGCCGCTTTCAACTTTGAGAGTTGAAGTCCAGTATGATTAGCTAGCTTTAAGATTTATTATTTATATGCTATTTACAAGCCTTTAGGACGCAGATTGCACTATTATGAAACTGCGTTAATAGAATTTTTGCTAATTTATGGTATTAGCTGTGAGGTGCTGTGTGTCCTTTTTGTCCTAATTATCCTATGATGTAGGTTGAGGATCTCACTTCCAGATCTCAGCTTCAAGAAGTTGAATTGGAGAAAACCACCCAACAGCTAAAGGAGGCTATTGCAATAGCAGCAGAAGAAACGGCGAAATGCAAAGCAGCAAAGGAAGTGATCAAGTCACTTACTGCTCAAGTGAGTTTTACACTTCTGTTAGCAAATAAATACATTAAAATAAAACTCCATGAACATGTTAAACTTACTTGAGCAGAAGACAGTTATTTTACTTGTAATTGGATTCTTTTGATGTTTTGTTTTGTTTTGTGTTGTAAACACGTCCAAGGACATCTTTTTGAGCTGTCAAGTTCTATTTCTATTTTCATGGCTTTGTTGCTTATCATAACCAATAGGACCGAGTATTTGAAAGTAGCAGAATCACACTTTAAAAGCATTTAAAGCTAAGGAAAAAGAGAAAGAAAGAAAGAATAGAAAAGGAACCAACTGAAGTAATTATAATCGGAAGATATCAGCAGTAGTTAAAATGGCAGAACTCTGTCAACTTCACAGAGGGGATAAGTACTAAGGATGAACTCAAACTTAAGATGGCTTAAATAAAAAAGTATGAACTAATGCTTTGTTGTTTTATCATCGTAGTTAAAGGACATGGCTGAAAGGTTTCCTACTCGAACAGAAAGGAGCAGCAATACACCCTCATTTTGTTCTGCTAGTCCTACTCAGGATGTATCTGCTCTAGCCACTGATCGAAAGAACAGTCCAGTGGCCTGCCGTGAACTAGATTCAATTCAAACAAATAGCCTGATGATTTGTAATGTATCGAGCGCTGTTGGTAATAATGCTTTAACTGTTACCGAGGTCTTGCATTCAGAAGCAACAACTAAGAATAAGGGTAGAGGTGCGAAATCTGAGACCACAAATGGTGACGAGTGGGTTGAGCAAGATGAGGCAGGCGTATATTTTACTCTTGCTTCATTGCCTGGAGGTCTCAAATACCTCAAACGTGTCCGCTTCAGGTACGTTATAACCATCTTCCCTTTAGACATCCCTTTACCAAAAGTGCATTTAATTAGGTACTCTAGTGGAAAATTCGTTTCATTCAAATCAGGCACCTTTGATTTTTGCGAGCGAGAATTTACGGTTAAGATCATTTGGTTCTGTCATATATATGGTGTACCTGCATGAATCAGGAAGTCTAGTCTAATCCATGAGCCCAAAGTCGTAAATCTCCATTATAAACCTATGTGTTCCCAATATAAGTTCCGATTTTTTTCTCTACTTGCAGTAAAACTGAGTAAGTAATCTCTAATCCACTTATAAGATCGAGCATATATAACCTACTAGGAACCCAAATGATTTTGTCTATGCAATGTTAAATGCGTCTTCTGTGAGAAATGGAATTTTGTTCTTAATGATTTCACTAGGACGACTACTAACTTACATGCCTGAAATTCTATTATTGTCAGTCGGAAACGATTCAGTGAGAAACAAGCGGAACAGTGGTGGGCAGCTAATAGGTCTAGAGTATATCAGCGTTTCAATGTTCATGTGGTTGACAAGTCTACCATTGGCTAGGATGGAAAAAGGTTAGCTCAATGCCTTACCACTGTCCATGGCGCAGATGAGTCGGCGGTTTCCAAATGGAAGGCTTTAGAAAAGCCAGATGGTTTGCTTGAGTTTTGGCTGCCAAAGGGCTGGACCTGTTTTCTAGTTGTGTAGATATGATGTAATTTTTCTTCGCATTCTCGTCCTTCTCGAATGTGTATAAATGCACATATATTATGCATGTATGTCCCCAGCCATGTTATATTCATACCGGTGTACCACACGTACCCCTTTTAGTGTTCTTTTTTCGCAGGGAAGTGGTAAAAGTTTCCGAGTTCATATGCGTAGTCATCTTGAATCGGTAAATCGGTTTGCCGAGTTTGTGTTCCATGTAATCTATTTATGTTGCCACAAAGCAAAGATGAGTCCTTTATGGTGCTATGAGCTATGGAAAAGTAATAATCAGCTTTTATTCTCTGCAATCCTAGCTCATACCTGAAATTTCCTATTTGTCAAATCTATCTACGCACCGGCTCGTGTATAATTCAACATACAAGGCAGAGAAGATCGTGTGGACGATGAGGGCCTTTACAAACTCTAATTGACGGATTTTGAGTGGTAAAATGGACAAAATGGACTTGAAAAATGATTCTTGCATGACAAAATTGATGCAACTGAAGCCAATAAAATGAGACGCAAACGGAAAGGGAAATCGCGTTTTTTAATGGGAGAAAAGTATGCAACAGAGATTGGAGTTTGGAAAATGGGTTTAAATGGAAATTCAAATTTGTTTAAATTTTTTAGAGAAAATGACCATATGATACACTAACCTAATTACTAGCAAGAGGGTCGTAGAACACACCATTTAGGAAAGAAAAGAAAACAAATGACCAACGTTTTGGTTACTAAAGAAAATGATAATAAAAGAAAACAAAATGACACAGCAAATTATAAGAGCATAGCTGTGTTCCTAATTAGCAACGCCCCTGCATGTGAAATTTTATTACTTCTCCACTAAATTTTGACTCTTTTGAGGGGTTATTGCGGATGATATTTGTCTTTCGTAGCCGGCAGAATGTGCACGTGGTTTTTTATCGCCAAGAATTCCTCTTTTTTTTTTTTTCAGAGCCAAAAAAAAAAAAAAAAACCATATACGTAGTTACTTATAGCAATATTAGTTTTTATTTTTTATTTTTTCAAAGTAAAGTATGTTACCACGATGGATTTACAAGTCAAACAAAGGAACAAGTCCAACAAAGGCTTTCTGGTAAGTTGGCGATTTGATAGTGAATCTATTATTTATTAAAATACAAAAATTGAGTTTATCTAGTAAATAGAGGATTGCAACATTTACCACATAAAAATGAGAAAATGCACTAAATAACATTTTTATTAAATATGCTATTTATTTTCACTCCTAGTAAATATGTTATTTACCACAAATGGTTTAACAAAATGGTCTACATGTTATAATTTCCCATAAATATAATATTTAGATTTAGAATAATAATGTAGCATTAAGGATATTTATATTTTATTTAGTCATTTAAAGAATGTCAAGAAAAGCAGCTGCTGGAAAGGCAACAGTTTTGCTGCTTTCAGATACTGGTGCAATTCTAAAATCTATTGGGAAAAAAATTGGGTTTACCAAACACCTAAATTGCTAAAAACTATTTATTTAACAATTTAAAAAGGAAAAAAAAAAAAGAAAATAGGTCAAGATTTGAGATGAATTAAAATTAATAGACTAATAATTTATATAAGTTAATAAATAGGCAAAATTACTATTTTTGTCCATAATTTATCTGATTATGAATCATAACTTGACAAATTATTGTCCATAAATCACAATTTTTATCTATAACTTGTCTGGCTATCAACCATAACTTGATAAGTTTATCCATAACTTATCTGGTTATGAACCATAACTTGACAAGTTATGACATATTAATTTCTATAACTAAAAATTAACCTATATACTTTCTTAAGGTTTTCATATTGGTCTATTTTCTACTATTTCCCATTTAAAAATAGCACTTCCAGCAGCAATCAAAACAGCTGTGTGTAATGATTAGCATACGTGAAATCTTAATTATGGTTTTGATTGCAATTTTCAAACCAAAAACTAATTGTAGTTCCTACTTACAGACTTCGATATATACATGTTCTCATTCCACTTACATTCTAATCCACCATGGACTAAACACCACTGAAGGATTCTTTACAAAAATATTCCTTTCACATGAATGTATGATCAATTTCAAATAGTAGTGCATTCAAATTTCAGTTTCATGAATTGACAAATATGAATGTGGCAAATTGCTACCTCCCTACCCAAGAACCAAAAAAGCTATAAATTTTTTACCCACCATCAGCTCTACACTTGCAAATGGAACAAATTGACACGAATCTCAAATCAAAACTTTTTTGAGATGCTCCAAATGCAAGCCACAAAATATATATATAAATACCACGATTTGAATAACGTATGTAGGAGATCAGTTGTATAAAATAATCCAATGTCAAGTTATGTCCTGTGATTCGGAACAGTTCAATCCCCAAGACCCCACCAGATCAGCCTAGTCGCAGCAGTTGCAGGAGAAATCACCATTCCTGGCAGAAAAGAGATCGTTGATTACGCGCAGAGGATAATAGCAATCACTATAAAGTATGCATGAATGATCAATTTGTAAAATGCTACAGAAGGAAATATAGCATTAGCAGCTGATTTAAGGATAAATTTTGATATGCATATCATCTTTCAAGACAGCAGCTCGTCGGCTAACATAATAATCTGTTCCACCTTCATAAAAGGGTTTTTTTTTTTTAATGGAAAAAGGATTTGTTATTAAAAAAATTCAAAATTTAAACAAAAAAAAAAAGAATTTTATGCAATACATTCTTTCAAAAGAATTAAGGAATTATTTAAAAAATAGAAAAAAAAAAACAATAAAACTGTATGCACACCTTTGTTTAGATAGTTGGATTTGTCCGCACAAACCGAAGTTGAGAGAGATAATTATTCACAGCAAAATCATGTAATGAACGGTGAGTTCGTGCCCCTTCAGAGTTGGTCTTTCCAAACTCTTTCTTCAAAAGTCTTCTACGCTCAGTAGCATCCTGATGGAAATAACAGAGACAGAGATAATCTAAATCAAATAACAAAAAACGTAACGCCGGTTCTTTTGTCGTCAAATCGAGTTATGTTTTTAACTCAAAAATACGCATTTGATAGCAAAACTTGGAAAGAGTCTTCAGAACACAGATTGAACAAAAATCAAGTCTAACAAAAAATGAACCAACTTGAGAAAACGTAACCTTTGAAATTGAAATATACGTGATTGATTTTGTTATCAATATTAATTTGTTAGCAAGTTTCTTTTACTTCAGAAACCGTAGCCTTTGTTTATGGCTTTCAACTTTCCTATTTTGCTTTTCATTTATTTTCTCCTTTTTTGGAAGGCACCATGTGTCCCTGTCCTCCAGACCTCTGTCCTTTGTAATTGATTTTATTATAAAAAGAAAATTTATGAATAAAAAAAACACACACACACACACACACACACACCAGAAAACAGAAAACCATCTAATGGACATAGTCGCTGCATGTTTCACACAAGGGAGAGAGAAACAACAAATAGTCCACACACAAGCAATGAGAGAACAGAAAGGAGAGGAGAAAAAAGCATCTTCTTGTTTTCTTGTGGATTCTAAATAGAAACCCTAATAAATTGGTTATTTGAGTGGGCTCTGCTTAACTGTTTCCTCTCTCTTCCCCACCACTAAATCTAAAGTGTGTTAAGCTACGGAGGATGACAATTCAAGCATAAGGAATTACAAGTTACAGAAGATGGGATACAAAGTAATAAACAAATCCTACAAGGTATTAAGTCAATTTATCAACAGGACCAAATCAAACACAATGCATGGTTGCTCAATCATCAAACTCACTGAACCTGTTTACCTGTAAGAACGCAACCATTTGCTCTTCAATAGTAGAACGCATTGCTAAAGTTTCCACATAAATAGGGCGTGTAGCACCCATCCGATGAGCACGACTAATAACCTGTTCCTCCATGCTGATGAGGTTCCAATCGTAGAAAGGTATTACATGGAAATAATGAGCGTATATTACACCAGGAAGAAATATGAAACTAGTTACATAAAACTAAACTTTATTTTTACTTTTTCCTGAAAATGGAAACGAAAGCAATTCCTTTGCAAGATGGTCACTCTAGTAACCTTGTTTTTCAAAAAGAGGGGAAGTGGTCAGTAACTACATAAAACTAAACTTTATTTTTACTTTTTCCTGAAAATAGAAATGAAAAACTAATCGAGATTGTCTTTTTCTTTCCGCTTTTTAGGATCTCTCATCCTCGTCACCTTGTATTGATTAATCTTCATCAATAAAGGTTTCTGTTTACTATAAAAAAAAATTAAGGGAATAACCTTTTGTCCCATATTGGTTCCATCAGGAAAACATGAGATACAAAGCTCAAATCGAGACCCAATGCAGCACTTCCATCCATCAAAAGCACCATGCAAGTTTCATCATTCTGGAACGTGGTCAGTGACTTCATCTGAACAAGTGTAACGGAATTAACCAATAGAAATAGAAACACAAACAAAGAATCACAGAACTAAAAAAATAAAATAAATAAAAAAGACAGTAAAGGAATATCTACCTTGTTGCTAGAATGCATCGGACTATACATACCAGCAAATTTGATACCAGCAATGGTAAGCTGGATAAAAGAGATAAAGTTAGAGACTATAATATGAATAAAATCCAAAAAGACCCATAAGTTTTCGGCATATAATGATCACCTGTTGCTCAATAACGTGTATATGCTCCAGAAACTGGGAAAATACAAGAAATTTATCTTTATGTGTATTTATGTTAGAGTTTCTCGTCCAAGATTGACATAGTAATCCCTGAATGTTCTTGACATCAGTGCCATCATCCTTAGGTGGTTGGACCTCATTGTTAGCATCTTGCAATTCTTTCAAACTATGAATAAGATAAGCAACTTTACTGCTAGATGTTGATTGCCAATCCGGATCCCAGTTATCCTGCATAAACACCAAATAGCACATGTAAATAAAATCATTTTGTAAAAGATTTCGAGAACATAAAGAATAAGAGATTGTGTCGTAAAAGAACTGGAATACATAAAGTGTAAGCGACGCGTGCCTGTTTATATGATGGCTGTAACTCAATAAGATCTTTAGGGACAGGCCACTTGGGGTTTGGATTTTCCGGTCGAGCCAGGGTATCCGGAGTTTGCATCTCATATAAATTGCCACAACCAGGATAAGTGCATCTTTCACTGTCCAAAGCAACACAATCGAGGCACAATAGATGCCTACATGGTGTAATGACAGGTAAACGGCACCATTCCCCACACCTAAAGAAATCATAGAATCATTCTCAAACAATCCAAATGTCATCTAGAAATCTAAATAGGAAAAACCAAAGGAATCTCAAAGCCTAGCATTTCTTACCTGACACAGTTGCCACCATCTAGGAGGTTATACTTGATAAAAGCATACTCCTCAGAAGTTGGATCCAATCCGTTTTCAACCAAAGCATCCATAGTTTCCTGAATATCTTGACCAGCATCTGTTACTTTTATATGCCCAGCCACACAGCAAGATAGCCTAATATTTTTTATAGTTGTACTTCGGAACTTCCATTGCTTTGGATTTAAGAGACTTTCAACATGAGAATGGTCATTCCAGTCAGCCATTAGAATATTGCGCCGCACTGTAACTGCTAATTCATTGTAACTCCTTGCATGTTCGTCAGTAAAGTCGAGTAGGGTAACTTTCTTAATGCAAGGTGGAATATTCTTCAAATCTATCTTCCTTGCACTAATCATGCACCTGTGAAGTAAATGCAACAGACGAGATCGTCCTTCTTCCATCTCTGCCTCAAAAGGCCTAAGAATCCCAGCTTCCCAAGACTTTTGATTCAGCCCATACGCTTCCTCGTGTAGAAATTTAAGCAATGGCTGAAGGTGTGATAGTTGACTATTAGGCGTATTGGGAGTTGGTGTTCCTGTTAATATCCAACGGTTAGAAGCCATTAACGAAACAGCCATTTGCAGTTTGTTGGTTAAGCCTACACTTGATCCAAGGGTGTGCCCCTCATCTAACATGACCCTAAGCCAATGAACTTGCATCAGCGCACTTTTCTTACGGGAACTCCATTCTGCGCTTAGGCGGCTGAAAGTAGTTATGACAACATCATAGTCCCAGGCCAGACTGTGTGCAGAGGGCTTTCTATGATCTGTCCAGATATAAACCCGCAACTGACCAGAGCTCACATGCTTCTGGATTTGGGTTTTCCAATGATCGACTAGAGTTGCAGGAACAACTACAAGGGTTGCTTTTGATAGATACAATCTAATTGAATCTAATGGCTCACAAAGAGCAATTCTAAGAGCAGCCACATCAAAGACCAAGTTGTGAAGTTTTTTTGGGTAATACCACCTAACAATACCCTTTTCCACTCCTTTTCTAAGACCAAACGATTGAAATATTCTATGGAACCCAAGTGGATCGTCACCAGGATCTATGCAAGTGCTAATAAGAGGACCTCGAAGGCCAATTGTTTCCATTTCTGAGAGCTTGTCCGAAGAGAGTTTAATTAACCAACTCAAGGCTTTCTTTGTTGCAGAATTTATCAAGGAATGATGCTCCTTGAGCACACTGGCGAAGAAAGAAATGTTTTGTTCCTCTCCTCCAGATTTCCCTTTGCTGTAGAATCCTCGTAAATACGTTATTGGCCCGCTGTCGTTCCAACTCTCCTCCGGAACACTACAACTTTGACATTGAGGATCAGTATTCATGCTACAAAACCAAGCTGCAGTGACACCAGATATCCAACTTTCCTGAAGTTTCCTCCACTTGTGACAAGCATCACATTGAACCCAAGTATCACTATATTCGTAGTGACCTGTCATAACTTTTCCACAACTCTTAGAATTTTTTGAATGTTCACGTGATATATCAGCTTGATTCTCACAAGAGACGTGTCCTAAACCATATGAAGCATGCTTCACTCTGCTAGAATTCTTTCCCACCTTCATTTCTGTGGAAAAACCAGACTCCCCTTCAAATTTGAAAACAAGATTTTTCTTTATGCGACTCAAGTTTCTAGTGCATGGAAACACAGACATTGCTGTCTTGGAGCATGTAGCTATTGGTTTCTCTACTTGATTATTAAGTCCTGTAGCTTGCTCATTTAGAAAAATTAGTCTGGCTCTTTTAGATGAGTAGCAACCAAGTTGCTCCGGACTTGTTTGTGCTTTCTGATCCACAACCCTCTTTCTTAGAGTCAAATTACTAACAGCAACATAATCACCACCAAGCTCATAATAGCCGCACCTCTGATTACCATTATGAGTACACCATATGATTTCTACACCATCTGGTGGATCTGCCACCTTTCCTTGTGTCTTAAGAATGAGAGAAAGAGCAGTAATTGTCTTGCCTAAGCCAGGTTCATCACAGAACATTCCCCCGCGGAAATCATTGATGGTGGGAGTTTCACCATAGATTATTTCGCCTGAAATAGTGCTTATGTAAAACGATAATCCATCTTCAGTCACAAAAGCTGTGTACAAGGGATGTGGCAAGGCTTCAGCACGCTGCTCACGATGTAACATCCACTGTACTGCTGCCTGCTGGTGAGGAAACAATTTAAGCTTCATACATGGCATGATCAATGCTGCCAAGAATCTAAGATGGCGACAGGTTGCAGCAACCTTAACTAGCTCTACTGGACCAAGAGGAGCTAGTATATTAATGAGAATATCATCAGATAGTTCCCATATACCAGATCTACAAGAGTCGTCTACAGGTTGTATTCTAAAAGTATCATTATATCCCATCTTTGCAACACTAGGTAAACTCTTAAAAATTTCATGAAGCTCAAACAGTCGTTTCTTTGAAGAGTCGGTGATTCTATAATGCAGCTTACATGCAAGAACATGGCAATCTGAGAGATCCCACATGCTCCTACTAGCTCCTAGAGCATCTTTAATGTAATCTCCGCCGGCCATCATTGAACTTCTATGTCCCCAATCACAACTGCAGAAGAAAAGTTCTTGGAGTAATAAGGCCAGAGCATTATATACATTGGTCTTGAAGACTTGGAGAAAGCCATGATATATTTATTGAACACAAATCTTTAATAAATGAAAGAATGAAAAGGAAATCATGTCCATACCTTTACACAACCCATTGGCAAACACTTGAATTACTACTACACATACAGTCATACTATAGACCCCCCATCACCAGGACTTATTTTAGGAGCATAAGCAAATATTTATGAAGAAGCATTAAAAGAGTCATAAACACCAATATGAAGCAAATATTTCACTATGCACGTTCATAGAATCATGACACTCAAATTGAATCAACAAATTGAAGACATTAGGTTAATAGATGGACTAGACAAGGTAATCTCACACCCAAGTACCACCAATGCAGTCGTAAGAATGTCATTTCTTTCCTTCTTCTGATGAGCCCAAAGTTCATACTCTATAATCACACTTTACTACCCTTACCCAGCCGATATGTTATACGGCATGGAGTGTGTGGTAACAAAGTGAAAACTAGACTCATCATTCAAATAGAATTGGGTCAAGTCCTTTCTATCTTATTTTTTTGGTGGCCTCAAGAATGGTAGCGGGATGTTTCACCAATCATCCCCTTTTATTAAGGGGAAAAAAATATTCCGCACCTCAACTAATTGATAAATTGATAAATGCACAGTGCGGCATGGTGAGTCCGGTGACAAGAGTGAAAACTCAGCTCATTCTTGGGTTAGCTGGTGAAACATCCATTTTTATTAAGGGGAAAAAAAATTCCGCGCCTCAACTATTGATAATGCACGCCTGGTGAATCCGGTGACAAGAGTGAAAACTCAGCTCATCCTTGGGTTAGCTAAAATCTCACTTCAACTGATTGATAAATTGATAAATGTACCATATGGTGTGGTGACATGAGTGAAAACAAGGCTAGTCACTGCCTCACTGGGTTATGTCAAATTTCGGACCTCGACTGATTGATTATTGATAGATCGAGAATGTACAGTGCGGTGTCGTGACATGGATACATATCAATTACATTATATTAAATTCCTCATTTTGAGGGAGAACCAGCTAGATTTTCATACTCATAAAAGAATTCAAGGTAAAATGCGTCGGTTTGAACATAAATGAATTGATAATTTTTATCCTACTTCTGTTTCTCTATTGAATTTTCCTTACGTTCTTTATGTTCCATTAGTGGCTCCAATCCTGGGTAGGGAATCATCTCTTCCTGAAAAAATAAAATAAAATAAAATTGCACCTCAAGTGTCGGAACAGAGCACCGGCGACGGATCCGTACTTCGGAAACTGCCATTCGGACCAGAGCGCGATCGGGAGATACACATCTACGAGCAAAACCGCCCTAACCTCTCCGCCGACCCCAGCCTCAGTCCTCACAAGACGCGCCGTGATTTGCAAGCACTTGTGCGTCACCAGAGCGTGAAGCAGTTCCACCACGCTCATACTCCCATTCACCATTCCAATGCTCCTCTTCCTCGTCTTCTTCTTCGAACAGCCGCCGCTGTTGCTTTTTCTCCTCTTCGGCCGCTTCCGATTTTCTTTTGCGGAACCGAACGCGTTTTCCTTTTCGCTGCTCGGACCAGTCTCCTCGCATCTCTGCGGCGAAATCACCGGCGACAACACGACGTCGCCGGCGGGGGACCTGAACCCGACGGAGGAGTTCTCGCGGAAGATGTGGAAGTGCGTGCCGAGAGGCGGAGTTTCGTGGGAAGAAGAGGTGACTGTGAGAACCGCACAGAGGAAACCGCAGAGCTCGAGGTCTGGAACCGCTACCGCCCGGTCGTCGTTCTTCTGAGTTTCCATGGATTCGATATGGGGAGACACGCTCACGCACGCACCGATTTTGATAAAATAGAAAACGTTTTGTCAAAATATTACTACTCTACCCAACAGAAAGAAAAAGAAAAATAAAAACGATCCGTGAAAATCTAGGGGCAGTTATTAGAACAGGTTCATAAATTCAGAAATATAATTAGAATTGTTTTTTGATTTATAATAAACAGTTTAAGTGAACGTTTAAATTAAACGTTTGTTTTTTATATTATCATAGCATAAATTCACTATATAATTTAAATCATAGCATAAATTCATTAAATAAATACACATTAAAAAGACGTTTGGTTCATAAATTAAAATTATGATATTAAAATTATTTTTAATTTACGTGTATTTTTTATAAGAGAAAATACTGTAACAAATTACGAACTATGATTCAAATCGAGATACGAATTCTCCAACTAAACAACCCATAAATTACTCGTTGCGTCTAATCTCATCTATAAATTTATGATGTAGCAATAATATTAAAATATTAAAAACCAATTAAACTTAAAAAATGAATTAATTATTAAAAATGATTAAAGAATTCTAAAAATTTGAAATAAGTTAATTTTCTTCTTCTTTTACACTAAAAATAATTAAATTTCTTTTTTTTAATAAATTTATAAACATTTAATTCATAAATTAAAATTATTTTTTAGAATTATTTTTAATTTATATATACGAAAACAAAAAATCAACAGCAAAATCTAATTCGTGCTCAATAGTCTGCTCGTGTAACTCGGAAAAAAAAAGTCCATCCTTTGAATACTAACAAAAAAAAAAAAAAAGAGTTCATCGTTTGAGAAAAACCAGAGCAGTCCCATTTGAAATTTCGAAAAAAAAAAAAATCAAACATTCATTTGATTCTTCTTTGATTGATACGGGTTTCAACCGAAAAATAAAAATTTGATGAGGAAGGAGCTTGAAGCTCTGTGCAAGAGGAAGTGCACAAGTTCCTCACGCTCGATGGAGGATCTGTGAGACGAAGCAATGAGCAAGGCAAATGAGAGCAGATCTGGGCAGTGAACTAGATGATGATGGTGGATCTGGGCCTGGAGTTGGTTCAGGAATGATTTGGCAACGAGCTTGCAAAGGACTACTCTAGCAATGGTGGGTTTGGGTTCCAATTTTACCCTGCTTTGTTTTTTCTCTCCCACTTCTCTCTCACGCGACCTCCCCTTCTCTCTCTCCGTTAATTTCTGACATCATTCAATTCGTTGATTGAATTTTTAATTTAAATTAAGATCTCATTTATTATATTAATTTAAATTTTATTATAATAAAAAAATTTTAAAAATATGTATATTTAATTTTTTTATTACAGTAAAAAATTTTCATATAAAATCACATCTTAATTTAAATTAAAAACTCAAATCAGCGAACTAAACGGGCCTTAAGATGTGATTTTATACGAAAATATTTTACTGCAGCAGAAAAAATTAAATGTGATTTTTAAACCTCGTTCAATTTGCGGATTTAAATTTTCAATTTAAGTTTAAATGTAATTTTTTTAGAACTTTTAATTGTAGTAAAATTAGAATTAAAAACTCGAATTAGTAAAAGAAATGAGGTTTTAGGCTCCATTCATTTTACCGATTTAATGGCTCGTTTAGTTCGCTGATTCGAGTTTTTAATTCGAGTTGAGATGTGATTTTATGTGAGAGCTTTTTACTGTAGCAAAAAAGGTAGATGTGATTGTTCATGAGAGCTTTTTATTGTAGCAAAACTCGAATTCTAAACTCAAATCAACAAAATGAACGGGGCTTAAGTTTACAATTTGAGTTTTGTTACAGTAAAAAAATTCTAAAAAACAGTCACGTTTAATTTTTTTATTACGGTAAAAAAATCTTAACTCAAATTAAAAATTTTAATTAACGAATTAAATAAACTCTTAATGATACATTTTAATTATAATAAAATTAAAATTTAAAACTTAAATTGATAAAATAAACTAAATCATTTCTCTCCAATCGTTTCTCTTTCTGTCAACCTCCCACTCTCTCTCCTCTTTGTCTCTCTCCAATCTTTTTCTATGAACCAAAAATTTGAGAGCCACGGCCCACAGATGAGATGGTCTAAGAGCCCGTTTGGTTCATGGATTAGAATTATTTTCGATTTACGTATATTTTTTATAAGAAAAAATATTATAGCGAATCATGAATCATGATTCGAATCAATGAACGAATCCCTTTACCAAACGGACTCTAAAGCTAGGAGGGCTGGTGAGGAGAGCCACAGGTGGACGAGATTAGGGATGATCTCTGCATAGTTTGATGACTTTAATTTTTTACCAAAATAATTTTAGTTGTTTTGTTTTTTCAATCGTTCATAATAAAGATATATATTTTTAAATACATTTTTTAAGTTTTTAATGTATGATACGTCAGTAAAACGTTAGCGTTAGAGTTATAGATGGGAATTGACATAAGGGCATTTTGAAACGTTTTTTATATTTTAAGGAGTGTTTTGAACTGTTTTAAAATATAGTACATAATTTTGAAATATTTATAAAAATAATCTAAAAAATAAAAAAAAATCAATAGAAAAAAAGATAATTTCAATTGTCTGTGGGCCGTATTGAACGAAAAAAAATAATTTCAATTTGATATTAACACAGCAACATCATCTTTTAATACCCGTATTTTTTATAATTTTAATTGGTATTTTAACATTTTAAAAATTCATTTTTCGTATTTTGAGATTCTTTTTGGGGATTAAAATGTAAAAATTATCTTTTTTAATAATCTTTATTTGGTTGACCCGAATTTACTCTTTATTAATTTTCTTAAAAAAAACTTTATTCTTATAACCAAATATTTTTTTCAAAAATAGTAGAAAATATGTCAATATGAAAAGCTTAAGAAAGTATATATGCCAATTTTTAGTTATAAAAATTAATAGGCCATAACTTGTCAAGTAATGGTTCATAATCAGATAAGTTATGGACAAACTTGTCAAGTTATTGTTCATAACCAGATAAGTTATGGACAAAAACCGTGAATTATGGACAATAACTTATCAAGTTATGGTTCATAACCAGACAAGTTATGGACAAAAACAGTAATTTGACATATTTATTAACTTATGTAAACTATTGGCCTATTAATTTTAATTCATCTCAAATCTTGACATATTTATCTATTTTTCCCTATTTTTATCTACTTTTAAAAATTTTAAAAGAATAAATGCGCATCAACAAAATAAGAAATTATTAAAAATGGCAAAACGACATTTTTTAATGTCCCAAAAGAGAGTCTCAAGGTACTAAAAATTGATATTTTAAAAGGTAAAGATACTAAATTAAAATTATCCAATACATATAGTATTAAAAGATAATTTCACTATAAAATAGGGTGCCAAATTAAAAATTATTTCAAATAAAACTGATAAAATAAAACAATCAAACAAAAAAAAAAAACAAATTCAAAGAAAACCTATCAAGCAAAAACAATAAAAAATCATCTTGTTTTATTCAGCGAAAAAAAAATAAAAACCTTCTGACGTAAACTAAACAACACTGTAGTGCATTTTATATGTGGGTGTGAGAAAAATCAATAAATTGCACAATAGAATATTAAAATTTTATTAATGGTCAAAAACAAACTTAGGTTGCTTTAAATAATAATTACATCTAAATAATCCGTACCTCTTGAAAAATAAAAAAAAAACAACACGTTTGAACGTTCCTATAAGAGCCTCAACCAACTGATTTTATGCGCTATTCTCGTTTCAAAAAATCGTTGTGTGTGTGGGTACAACTCAACAATTTTTCATCACTAGTATTCTCCTTCCAACGACTAGAGAGAAAATTAATTATTAAAATGAACAATTAACTCTCTCGCGTGTGCTCTCAAGCAATTTAGGAATAAATGAAGATCTCAAGCCTCTTTTTATAGAAGTCGTTGGAGGAGTCTGAAGTAGATCATGATTAGACGTGTTGAAAAAATCAATTAGTTATGTAGCAGAAGACTTTTAAAACTTTTTCATTAATTGCTAGGAACAAATTTTCATTCTTTTCGCTGATTCGAGTTTAGAATTTGAGTTTTACTACAGTAAAAGATTCTAAAAAAAGTCACATCTAACTTTTTTGCTACAGTAAAAAACTCTCACACAACATCACATCTCAACTTAAATTAAAAACTCAAATTAACGAACCGAACGATACTTTAAGTTGCTATGAAGAATAAATTACATTTAAATAAGTTATAGCTATTGTAAAGTCGAAATCAACATTTATGATAAAGCGTTCTTTTTAGAAGAGTCTCAACAAACTAACCCTTCTATGTTATTCTCATTCTACATATCATTGTGTGTGCACGCGCGCACACAAGTTCAGGAATATCATTTATACTGATATCTCATATCTTTTACATTCTAATAAAGGAGAATGCGGGCTTGTTCTTTTGAGTAAAAAACTAAAAAAAAGACAACTCGAGTTACAACTTTATTCGAGTTCATATTCTTTTAAGTTTAAACTCGAGTTTAGGACTAAAACTCGAGTTCAAGTTTCTCCTTCAACTCGAGTTCATAAACTCGAACTCAAATTAATGAACAATATTTTTTCTATTCTTAAAAATGCTATAACTTTTTCGTTTTAATTCTGATTGAGATTATTTTTTTTCTATGCGTTGACAACGAAAAGACGAATAAAACCCGACCCATATACCATATGAGAAATTTTCATCAGCATTGAGTTTTTATTAAAATACTATCTAAATACAAATTCAAGTTTTGACTCACTCAAACACAAACTCAAAAAGATTTTTATCTCAAACCATAACTCAAATATACACAACCAAACACAAACTCAAGTTACAAGTTAAACTTAAGTTATAACTCAAATTCAACTCAAGAATTATACTCAAGTTAAACTCTAAAAGATCAAGCCCTGCGTTTTTAGTAGGAGATGAGGATGAAACATTTCGCTTGTTTCTTCCTCTTAAATTAGCCACGCAGCTTTTTTCTTTTTATGGAGAAAGAGAATGAAGAGTGGTGGGTCCCCCGCCTGGGAAAAGAGAGAGAAGGGGATAGTAGAGGGGCCGACATGCAAGAGGGGGAGGGGGTATTCCCGAAAGAGAGTAGGCTCATTTAGTTCACTGATTCGATTTTTTAATTCGAGTTGAGATGCGATTTTATATAATAGTTTTTTACTATAGCGAAAAAGTTAGATGTGACTGTTTACGAGAGTTTTTTACTGTAACAAAACTCGAATCGATGAAATGAACAGGATCAGAGCTTGCCATAAATAGAGAAAGAGAGAGAGGAGTGGTGGGTCCCGCGTGAGAAAAGAGAGAGAAAGAGAGAGG